>NW_027397118.1:7716630-7776509 GCF_003265705.2 Callorhinus ursinus
ATCCCTGGGCTGCAAGGTTGGTTCAACATCCACAAATCAATCAACGTTATACAATACATTAACAAAAGAAAGAACAAGAAACATATGATCCTCTCAATAGATGCAGAGAAAGCATTTGACAAAGTACAGCATCGTTTCTTGATCAAAACTCTTCAGATTATAGAGATAGAATGTACGTACCTCAATATCATAACAGCCATCTATGAAAAACCTACAGCGAATATCATTCTCAATGGGGAAAAGCTGAGGGCTTTCCCCCTAAGGTCAGGAACGCGGCAGGAATGTGCACTATCACCATTGCCATTCAACATAGTATTAGAAGTCCTAGCCACAGCAACCAGACAACAAAAAGAAATCAAAGGCATCCAAATTGGCAAAGAGTACGTCAAACTCTCACTCTTTGCAGATGATATGATACTTTATGTGGAAAACCCAAAAGACTCCACCCCAAAACTGCTAGAACTCATCCAGGAATTCCTTAAAGTGGCAGGATAAAAAACAATGCACAGAAATCAGTGGCATTCCTATACACCAACAAGACAGAAGAGAGACAAATCAAGGAGTTGATCCCATTTACAATTGCACCCAAAACCATAAAAAAACCTAGGAATAAATTTAACTAAAGAGGCAAAGGATCTGTACTCAGAAAACTATAAAATACTCATGAAAGAAATTGAAGAAGGCACAAAGAAATGGAAAAACGTTCCATGCTCATGGGTTGGAAGAACAAATATTGTGAAGATGTCAATGCTACCTAGAGCAATCTACACATTTAATGCAATCTCCATCAAAATACCATCTACCTTTTTCAAAGAAATGGAACAAATTATCCTAAAAGTTGTATGGAACCAGAAAAGACCCCGAATAGCCAGAGGAATGTTGAAAAAGAAAAGCAAAGCTGGCGGCATCACAATTCCGGACTTCCAGCTCTTTTACAAAGCTGTCATCATCAAGACAGTATGGTACTGGCACAAAAACAGACACGTAGATCAATGGAACAGAATAGAGAGCCCAGAAATGGACCCTCAACTCTATGGTCAACTAATTCTTGACAAAGTAGGAAAGAATGTCCAGTGGAAAAAAGACAGTCTCTTCAACAAATGGTGTTGGGAAAATTGGACAGCCACATGCAGAAGAATGAAACTGG
Source organism: Callorhinus ursinus (assembly GCF_003265705.2). NCBI lineage: Eukaryota > Metazoa > Chordata > Mammalia > Carnivora > Otariidae > Callorhinus > Callorhinus ursinus. The sequence continues at coordinate 7,717,778 of NW_027397118.1, forward strand.
ACCATTTCCTTACACCACACACAAAAATAGACTCCAAATGGTTGAAAGACCTAAACGTGAGACAGGAGTCCATCCAAATCCTAAAGGAGAACACAGGCAGCAACCTCTTCGACCTCAGCCGCAGCAAGTTCTTCCTAGAAACATCTCCAAAGGCAAGGGAAGCCAGGGCAAAAATGAACTATTGGGATTTCATCAAGATAAAAAGCTTTTGCACAGCAAAAGAAACAGTGCACAAAACCAAAAGACAACCAACAGAATGTGAGAAAATGTTTGCAAATGACCTATCAGATAAAGGGCTAGTATCCAAAATCTATAAAGAACTTATCAAACTCAACACCCAAAGAAAAAATAATCCAATCAAGAAACGGGCAGAAGACATTAACAGACATTTTTCTAAAGAAGACATCCAATTGTCCACAAACAAATGAAAAAATGCTCAACATCGCTCGGCATCAGGGAAATCCAAATCAAAACCTCAATGAGATACCACCTCACACCAGTCAGAATGGCTCAAATTAACAAGTCAGGAAACGACAGATGTTGGCGGGGATGTGGACAAAGGGGAACCCTCCTACACTGTTTGTGGGAATGCAAGCTGGTGCAACTCCTCTGGAAAACAGTGTGGAGGTTCCTCAAACAGTTGAAAAGAGAGCTACCATACGATCCAGCAATTGCACTACTGGGTATTTACCACAAAGATACAAATGTAGGGATCCGAAGGGGTACGTGCACCCCAATGTTTATAGCAGCAATGTCCACAATCGCCAAACTGTGGAAAGAGCCAAGATGTCCATCGACAGATGAATGGATAAAGAAGAGGTGGTATATATACGCAATGGAATATTATCCAGCCATCAAAAGGAATGAGATCTTGCCATTTGCAACAACGTGGATGGAACTGGAGGGTGTAACGATGAGTGAAATAAGTCAATCAGAGAAAGACATGTGTCATATGATCTCACTGATATGAGGAATTCTTAATCTCAGGAAACAATGGAGGGTTGCTGGAGTGGTGGGGGGTGGGAGGGATTGGGTGGCTGGGTGATAGACATTGGGGAGAGTATGTGCTATGGTGAGCGCTGTGAATTGTACAAGTCTGATGAATCACAGATCTGTACTTCTGAAACAAATAATGCAATATATGTTAAGAAAAAAAAAGAAGAAGATAGCAGGGGGGGAGGAATGAAGGGGGTAAGTCGGAGGGGAGACGAACCATTAGAGATGATAAACTCTGAAAAACAAACTGAGGCTTCTAGAAGGGAGGGGGTGGAGGATGGGGTAGCCTGGTGATCGGTATTAAAGAGGGCACATTCTGTGTGGAGCACTGGGTGTTATGCACAATGAATCATGGAACACTACATCAAAAACTAATGATGTATGGTGATTAACATAACAATAAAAAATTATAAAAAACAGAAGATAGCAGGAGGGGAAGAATGAAGGGAGGGAAATCGGAGGGAGAGATGAACCATGAGAGATGATGGACTCTGAAAAACAAACTTAATGGTCTGGGGGGGTGATGGGTTAGTCTGGTGACGGGTATTAAAGAGGGCACGTTCTTCATGGTGCACTGGGTATTATGCACAAACAATGAATCATGGAACATAACATTAAAAACTAATGATGTAATGTGTGGTGATTAAACTAACAATAAAAAATTTAAATAAAAGTTAAACATTTAATGCAGTAAACAATCTATTTTGCACAAACCACATTTTGAGTGCTCAATACCCACATGTGGCTAGTGACTGCCATATTAAATAGCATAGATTATAGAACATAGGAACATTCAATTGGATACTGCTGCTTCAAAAGTTTCCCATTGCTTTTGAATAAACTTCAAACTTTTGTGGAGGCCTACGAGGCCCCTCTTGACTGGATTTTAGCACCCTTTCCAACCTTTTCACATGCTTCTCTTCCCACCAACCACTGTACTCAAGCCACATGGGCCTTCTCATTTCCTCAAATGGACCAAGCCTTCTGGTCCTCAGGGTTTTATTTATGGTGTTCCCCTGCCCGAAACATTCTTTCGTTTTCTGTCTTACTAACTTCTACTCATCCTTGAGATTTTCTTAACTCTCCAACCTACATAATTAACCATTATTATACAATCTTTCTCACCCTTCTTTTTAAAAAATTACTTATTCTTTATTAGATTTTACATTATCACGGGGCCTATGAAATTATGGACCATAAAGAAACATTTTTTAGAGCACTTTTAGGTTTACAGCAAAAGATGTCCCGTATGCCCTTGCCCCCACACTCGCACAGCCTTCGTCCATTCTTAACATCACTTGGTACAATTTTTACCAAGATAAAGCTACAGTAACACATCATAATCACCCAAAGTATAGAGCTTACCTTAGGGTTCACTCTTGGTGATGTATATTCTATGGGTTTAAACAAACATAAAATGTATAATGACATATATCCACCATTATAATATCATACAGAATATTTTCACTGCCCTAGAAATCCTGTGTGCTCCATCTATTAATCTAACTGCCCCACCTCCCAGCTCTGATCTTTTTACTGTCTCCATAGTTTTACCTTTCCCAGAATGTTATATAATTGGAATCACACAGCATGTAACCTCTTCAGATTGGCTTCTTTCACTTAGATGCATTAAAGATTCCTTCATGTCTTTTTACGGCTTGATAGCTCATTTCTTTTCAGTGATGAATAATATTCAATGTTTGGATGTACCACAGTTTATGTATCCATTCACCTACCAAAGGACATCTTGGTTGCTTCCAAGTTTTGGCAAATACAAATAAAAGTGTTGCAAAACCATCCATATGCAGATTTTCATGTGGGCATAAGTTTTCAACTCTTTTGGGTAAATACCAAGCAGCACATTGTGGATTATATGGCAAGAGTATGTTTACTTTTTTTTCCATAATATCCAAGTCCTTTGTGTAAATTTTAACCTATTTAAACATATGTTAAGTAGCTGTATGGAATGCCACCATAACCATTGCATAATTCCAATAGCAAATGCTCTCATTAAGTTAGGAGGGAAAAGTTCTGGTTTTATGGGGTCTTTTTTTTTCCACATCATTAGTTTCTGATATAATGTTCAATGATTCATCAGTTGCATATAACACCCAGTGCTCATCACATCACATACCCTCCTTAATGCCCATCCCCCATTACCCCATCCCCCCACCTCCCCTTTTACAACCCTCACTTTGTTTCCCAGAGTCAAATGCCTCTCGTGGTTTGTCTCCCTCTCTGATTTCTTCCCATTCAGTTTTCCCTCCCTTCTTATGGGGTCTTTTAAATGTCTTTATTTATTTGTTTTTTTATTTTACTTGACATCTGTATATTCATCTGCTCTGGATTCCTGAGGTACTCTTGTTATCCATATGTATTATGAAATTAATAGTTAATACCTATTTAAGCTTCCTGTGGAGCAGTCATTGTTTTAAGCACTTTACTTCAGTGCTTTGAATATATCAGGCCACTCTCTTCTGGCCTACCAAATTTTTGCTGAAATATCTGCTGATACCCTTATGGGGTTTCACTTGTATGTAACTGTTCTATTTTCTCTAGCTGCTTTTAAGATTCTTTATCATCATTTTTTGCCATTTTAATTACTATGTGTTTTGGTGTGAACCTCGTTGGGTTGATTTTGTTGGGCGCTCTCTGTGCATCTTGGATCTAGATTTCTGTTTCCTTTCCCAGATTTGGGAAGTTTTCAGCTATTATTTCTTCAAATAAATTTCAACCCCCTTTCCTCTCTCTTCTCCTTCTCGGGTCCCTATAATGCAAATGTTATGTTTGATGGTGTCACGGACTTCCCCTCGTCTATTTTCATTTTGTATTATTTTTTTCTCTCAATTTCCATTACTCTGTTGTCCATGTCACTGATCTGTTCTGTTTCTTCTAGTCTACAGCTTATTCCCCCACTGTATTTTTAATTCCATTTATTGAATTCTTCATCTCTCATTGGTTCTTTTTTGTTTTCAATCTCTTTTTTTTCTATTTTTTTATTATGTTATGTTAATCACCATACATTACATCATTAGTTTTTGATGTAGCCTTCCATGATTCATTGTTTGCATGTAACACCCAGTGCTCCATGCAGAACGTGCCCTATTTAATACCCATTACCAGGCTAAACCATCCTCCCAAACCCCTCCCCTCTAGAACCCTCAGTTTGTTTTTCAGAGTCCAACGTCTCTCATGGTTCACCTCCCCCTCTGATTTCCCCCCTTCATTCTTCCCCACCTGCAATCTTTGTCTTCTTTTTTTTAAAAAAAATATAATGTATTATTTGCTTCAGAGGCACAGATCGGAGGGTTCCACCCCCCGCTTAGCCACTGGAGCGACGTCCCTCAGGGGAGCCGACTTCTAAAAGTTCTGATTTTGTGCTGCGCAGCTCTATCATTTGCCAGAAGTGGCCACCAGAGGGCCCCTCCCCCGCCATCTATCCTCCCGAATATTGCCTCGGATTCACTTCTCTGCACGTCCTACCTTCCAGAAAGTGGTCGCTTTTCTGTTCAGAGAGTTGTTGCTATTCTTTTCTTCCAACTCCTTTTGAGTTCGTAGGTATTCAGAATGGTTTGATTCCCATCCAGCTGAATTCCTGAGGCCAGGTGAAATCCGGGTCTCCTACTCCTCTGCCATCTTGCTCCAGAGTATATTTACTTTTGCAAGAAACTGCCAAACAGTCTTCTTTTTTTAAAATTTTTTATTGTTATGTTAATCACCATACATTACATCATTAGTTTTTGATGTAATGTTCCATGATTTATTGTTTGTGTATAACACCCAGTGCTCCATGCAGAGCATGTCCTCTTTAATACCCATCACCAGGCTAACCCATCCTCCCACCCCCTTCCCTCTAGAACCCTCAGTTTGTTTTTCAGAGTCCATCGTCTCTCATGGTTCATCTCCCCCTCCGATTTCCCCCCTTCATTCTTCCCCTCCTGCTATCTTCTTTTTTTTTCTTAACATTTATTGCATTATTTGTTTCAGAGGTACAGATCTGTGATTCAACAGTCCTACACAATTCACAGTGCTCACCATAGCACATGCCCTCCCCAGTGTCCATCACCCAGCCACCCCATCCCTCCCATCACCCCCCCCAGCAACCTTCAGTTTGTTTCCTGAGATTAAGAATTCCTCATATCAGTAAGGTCATATGATACATGTCTTTTTCTGATTGACTTATTTCACTCAGCATAACACCCTCTAGTTCCATCCATGTTGTTGCAAATGGCAAGATCTCATTCCTTTTGATGGCTGCATAATATTCCATTTTATATATATATATATACCATATTTTTATCCATTCATCTGTCAATGGACACCTTGGCTGTCAATGGACATCTTGGCTCTTTCCACAGGCCAAACAGTCTTCTAAGGTGACTGTATATACCCTGCTTTTCTTTTTTCATGTCATTTATCATATTCACAATGGTGATATGTTTAACTCTGTGTTTATTTAATGTCTACCTCCCTAACTATAAAGAAAGATGCCTTAATTTTTTGTTTACCACTCTATTTCCATTACATAACAGTGCCTGGCACATAAAATTCACTCAAATTATTTGCTGAACAAGAAAAGAGTGATTTTATAGCAATGTAACACTATAATCTATAAATCTCTTTGGGAATTAGGCTAGGTATGGAGTCGGTAGCTGAAATCAGGAAAACAGTTTTCAGTACATCTTCCTACTTATTGCTTCTTAACCAGGGGTTCTTGTTATCAACACTCATCTTTTCTACTGAGGTAGTCCAAGAAAAGACACTTTCTCTATTCTCTTGTCTTCATAATTCAGCATTAGTTCCTCATCTGTGAAATGGGGATACAATTTCTCTGCCTGATATCTGGAGCCACACTAGCAGATCTCTTGAGAGACATTTCTGCCCCAGACTATAATTGTGTAATTCTCTGGCCAGAAGGCTGGTTTCCCCTACAGGCAAATTTGTAACTAAGTAGCTTACTACAGAGGTTAATTGCACAGAAAATGTGGTTCGCAGACCATCAACTTTTTTTCCTTCCCATGTTTCTGCTATTAGGCTGCAATAAATGCTTGGCTTAAAAAATCCCTAAAAATATCAAGAAGGAAAAGAAAACAAGGAGAAATCTAATACCTGAAACACCCATAATCTGGACCATTTGCTGTGTAGAGAGAGTTGATATTGCCCTAGAGAGAGAGCATGCACTAATTGAAGCTATTGCTGCACAGCATGATGAGTGAAACAAACCTTCTCCCTTATAGAAGTACCCACCCTATGGCAGGAGAGAGTTGGGAGATAGGTCTCCTACTTAACATCACAAAACAGCAGAGCTGGAGGGAACTTAGCAGACCTCAAGTCCAAGCACAAATTCACATTCACAGAAGCAAGCCCAAGTGCTGGGGACTGGAACTCAGGTGTCCGTACTTGCAATCCAGAGTCCCTTTAAGTCAGCATTGCCACAACACCAGATAATAGGGGATAAATCTGATTGTGCATAATCTTTCTTCACTGCTTCCCACACCAAGGTTTCCCCATTAGGAGTGACAGGCAAGGTGTATATGATCATGATGCTGTCATCAGGACGTCAGGGGAAAGCTTCAATCCACACCCACCCTGAGGGCCTAACATTTAAATCTTGTTTGCATCAGCTCAGAGTCAGAGGTGCTCCATTTTTAAACTACACACCTACATCATGTCCTGAATCAGCAAGACCTTTCCCTCATACTCCATTCCAAATAAGTGAGGGACTAGGATCCCCATTTTGCCACAAATTCCCTCCTCATTACATTTTTAATGCAAGGACCAGTTCCTTCTTTCTATACCCACAGGACCCTGACTTGATGCAGGGCCCAGGGCAGGAAAGTGGCTCTTTCCTATCACCATGTCTATCCAAAAGGATGATTATAATTTACCTGCTCTCCCACATAGAAACAGAGGATAGCTAAAGAAAAGACATTTCCTTCTTTTCCTTTCTCCCCTGGGGTAATCAAGTTAGTCATTGGCACTGGGGGAAGAAGGGGCTGGGCATGGGGAAATAAATATTGAAATGACTTTTTTACTGAGATCTCATTCTGCAAATCATTCTGATATAAAGTGGAAAATCACTACAATTTCCAAAATATGGTTTGGGAATCATGGTCAAAAAGTCCCTGATAAGAGGAACATAGGTGAAAAGTCACTAATTAAGCTCTCTCTCTCTCTCTCTCTCACACACACACACACACACATACACACACACACACAGAGAGAGAGAGAGAGAGAGAGAGAGAGAGAGTTATTCTCACAATACATTACAACCTAGGAAATGGCATCTTCATTGAAGAAATCTAATAATTTTTCTCAAAAGAAACATACTAGAATGCATGGGCCATTCTGAAGGAAAAAAGATATCCTGAATTAAGCACAGTGTGGTCAGAATGAGTTCAATTCTACCTGCCAGGGTCACTGGCTATAAACAGACAACTAGTATTCTTTATTTTGCTACATAAACAGTGGCTTCTCATTGGACTTCCTGCTGCTAGTCTCTAAAAGTCATTGCCTGAGCCACCAGCAGGGCTGCTAATTGAAGAGCTGAGCAGGTTTTTCCCTAAAAGTCAGGATGACATGGTGAAACTGGGCACATTGCCTTTGCTCCCCAAGCATCCTTTTGGAAAGCATGCTCTTCTAAACAGAAATGCAACTTGCAAGGCACAGCAGACAAAAGGGTGAAGGTCAAGTGATAAATTCCAAGTGCTAAGACATGCTTTACTAACTAAACTTCTATGTTCCACTATGTCTCTGTATATGAGACAAAGCGGCAGGAGTAAAGAACAGAGATTCACAGGCTCAGGAAGAGCTGAAGAATTTGGGTCAGAACTGGAGGAAGGATGCTCCTTGGCTGGGAACTAGTGACTATTTGTTGAACACTTACAATATACCAAGTAGATAGATAGATGATAGATGGTGATAGATATAGAGATATTTAATTTCACAAAGTAATGTCTATTTATATATACATATGTGCATATATGTATATGTGTGTATATATATACATGTACATATATATACTTATTTATAATATATATACTTGTAAGAAAATCAGAGCTCAGAAAAGTTGAGTAAGTATATTGGTTTGTCCCCAAATCAGAACTCGAGGAAAAGATTTAACTATAGTTACTTTATTTCAAGGTGATCCCAGGAAACAGGAGTGAGGGAGTGGGGAGTGTGATACAAAGAAGGAAGAAAGAGTCAACATGAAGTGTTATTGAGCTAGTTCCTGTTGTGGCCCCTGGGTTGAATTCCACTGGAGACTCTTTGAGGAACTATGTATGATGTGCCTCTGAATTGTCCCTTCAAAGGATAAGAGAATGGGCATTAATCGTTGCACTTCTGGAATGTTTCACATGTGAGCTGAGAGAGGGTTCCTAGCTTGGGGGGAGACCCTTGAGGCAGGAAAGCTGATAGGCTGATTCAGCTGGCCTTTGAGATAAATGTTATCCCTGTGTATGGATCTGTATGTATGGCCATAAGTGCTGCTGGAATCAAAGGTGGGCTGAGTGAAAAGAATGCCAGGCACAAAAACATGTTAGAGTGACCAAGCTGACTGCCTTCAAGACCCATGATCTTTGAACTCTATCATGTTATTTTTCTAGGACTGGGCATCAGCAGTGTCAGGACACCCTGTCCTTTCTAGGTATTCACCCTGTAGCCCATTCCTACAGGTCCTTACTACTCTTGGGTAGATGTTAAGCCTTAGTTGAAGACAATGCAACATTTTCCCCATGCCAGAGTTCTTAAGTTTTGAGAGAGGACTCTGAAACAGCTCTTTTGAGGTACACTAAGTACACAGGTAATGAACTCTCCAACAATAAGATGTTCCATAAGCCCGGAGGGAAAGGCAGAAAGTCATAATGTGAATGTCTACACCAGATGGTGAATTAGATTTGGATGTTGAAGGAAATTTCAGAATTAAATTCCAATTCCAGGATTCTACCCCACTTTTTCTTGGGTAGATTCATGTTTATGCTTGTATGTGCATATATGAATGCTGACTTACAAAGGAGCAAATTACAGTGTTCCACTTCTTTTTTTTTTTATCCAACAATATACTTTACAGATTGTTTTAGTCAGTTTGGGCTGCTATAACAAAATACCATGGACTGGGAAGCTTAAATAACAAACATTTATTTCTCACAGCTCTGGAGGTTGGGAAGTCCAAGAGCACAGTGCCAGTAGATTTGGTATCCGGTGAGAGCCCCCTTCCTGGTTTGAATATGGCTCTCTTCTCATTACATCTTCTCATGGCAGAGTGCAGAGAGAGAGGAAGTAAACTTTCTCATGTCTTCTCTTTTCAGGTCATTAATCCCGTCATGTGGGCTCCATCCTCATGACCTAATTACCTCCAAAAGTCTCCACTTCCAGATACCATCACATTGGGGATTAGGCTCAATATATGAATTCTAGGGGGGACACAAACATTCAGTCCATAAGACAGCCTAATAATTTTATATCAGCCTGTAACATTTGGATATTTGTTCACTATATAAATAGTGCATGAGTTATTTAACCAGGTCCTTCTTATATTTACATGGTTTCCAGTGTTTTGCTTCAGTGAACATCTTTACACACTTTACATGTCATTTATGAAGTATATCTTTAGGCTAAATTCCTAGTAATTGTTGGGAAAGTTGATATATGCATTTAAATTGATGGATATTGCCAAAATTATCCTCCAAAGATGTCGCATCAATTGATAATTGCCACATAAATGTGTAAGTGTGTATTTTATCACCAACTCACTAAAAATATGTCTCATCAATCTTTTGATCTTTAGGGAGACTTCTTTTTATTCTGACACTATTTTTTATTAACTGAAAAATGTTACGAATTGGCATGAAAACATCATTAGTCTTTGCACTGAAAATCATAAAATATGAATATGACCTTCACTTAGTGCCTTAACACTATTTCAGTTTGTCTCTATATCTACCATTGTAAAACTGGGTTTTGCTGTGTAACAAACCACTCCTAACTTAATGGCTGAAAACAATAACTATTGATTTAACCCACAATTCTTCAGGCTGACCGTTTAGTGTGGACTCCACTGATTGGTTCTTCTATCCCTGGTGAGCTCATTCATTTAGGTCATGCTAGCTCAGCTCATCTCTGCTCCACATGGTCTTTCATCCTCCTGAAGGCTAACTCAAGTTTGTTCTCATGGAAGATAGTAGAGTTTCAAAAGAGAGAGTGGAAACATGCAAGATCTCTTGAGGCTTAGGCTTAGAACTGGCACAATGTCACTTCCATCACATTCTATTGGTTAAAGCAAATCCCAAGACTAGCCCTGATCTTTCCCATTAACCTTTGTAAGTGAGAAGCTACAAATTCTTAACTGTAGAATGAGGCCATGCATGATTACCTTGGGAAACTCCTTTGTTATTTCATAAATGAGGAAATGAGATTCACAGTTGATAGGTGACTTTTTCAAGGTCACACAGCTTTTAGTGGTTATACCCAATTACTTGCAGTGGGTTAATCCAACTAGACAACACAGTAAAGGAATAAAATCAATTAGACAATACGTTGAGGAGGGCAAGATGAGGCATTGGTGCTGATAATAATGAAAACTTCTGTTTCATCTCCTTGCCCAGGGTAAGTCATGAAAAACTGCCCAGCCCATACCTCAAGCCACATTACTGCATTCCCTCAGTGAGCCTATTCTTTATTAAGAATTAAATGATTTATAGCACAAAACCTGTAATTATAAGCATCTTTTAAAGACCTCTTCAAGACAAATAGCACAGGTATTGAAATACTCTGCTATGAACCAATTTGGGTTTTTCAAAACAGAGAAAGGACACAAGGGACAGCAATTTTCAGTAAAGTCATTTTTCATTAATATACCAAGAGGAACGTGGCACTTCATTGCATGTAATTCATCTTTGTTCTTTTGTATACGTTTTGATGAGCTTTCTTAAATTCTCTTGGTAAATAACAGATATTATGGACTCTTTATTAAAACTTGGGAGTAACTAAGCATAAAATGAAATATGACTGGTTTCCAAAAAGCCCAATATTACCATTAATAGAAACATTTCACCAACTCAGGTTGCACTTGAAGATTTTGCTGAGTTATATTTTTAAACTTTACAGTTCTGATTTGATATTAAAGAAACAAGCTATCCACTAGACAGAGTACATAATTCATAACAAGTAACAACAGAGATCTTTTATATTAGCTATTCTGCAGAAACTACAGCCTTCAGCCACTTTTGCACCTAACCTTAGGTTGAAAAGGCATGCATAAGCAGTTTAGTATACATTTTTGCCTTTTTTTAATTTAAAATTTTACCTAACACCTGAATTCTCATGGTAAAAATTAATACAACATAGAAGTGAGAATAAATATTGAAAGTGACCTTCACCCCTACATTTCCACCCCACATTTCCAACCCCATGCACTTCAAATACCACTCCTAAAGATACTCCTAAAAGGTAACCACTATTTTCAATTCAATATATAACTTTCCGGATATTTTTCTATGTCTTCATGTTTGTAACATAGGCATGTCTTTTTGTTTTACATAACAACATTCTTCTCTACGTTTTTGTACTTAAATTCATCTTTTTACATTTAATCATATCTTTTCATGCTGTTATATATAGATGTACATTATTTTTTTACTTCTACATAGTATTTCACACTATACAGTACCATAATTTGACCATCCCCCTATTGAGGAGCCTACAGATAATTCCTGATTATTTTTTACTGCTATAAGTTGTGATACAGTGAATATTCATGTGTGTGTGTGGGCATGTGCTAATGCTTGAGTGTTTTTGTAGTGTAATTCCTTCAAATGGGATTGCTGGGTAAAGGCAATAGATTTTGTCAAATTGTCTTCCAAAAAGGCGATGTAAATTCTGTTCTGAGTCCAGCGCAGACAAGATGGGCTCAGGAAACCCTGGAATCAGATAGGCAGGGTTCATATCCAGCACCCACCACTTCTTAGGTAGTGACTTGGGCAGTTACTGAGGTTTTTTGTGCCTCCATTTACCCACAAACATAGGACTTATGCATATCTTTAGAGGATATTTGAGAGTTTTTAAATCATAATGGATTGAAATGGAAGTTCCTGGTCTATGATGGGTATATAGCTTTCCAGAAAAGTAGTAATCTAATTTTGAATCAAGTGTGGTCCAGAAAGTCACACTTCATAGTAAGGCTGCCAGGAGATTTTGGTGTAGTTAGTCTTTGGACCACACTTTTAAAATCAACTCATTACTAGGTAAGTCCCAATTCCACTGATGAACTCTTTCTGCTGAAAGGAACCCTATTTAACATATTTAAGTAGACATTTCCCCCTCCTTATTCCCAGCTGTCTGTCTCTATGCTTTCCAGGAAGAGAGAGTGAATAAGTCAGAGGCAGGGATGGGCATATCTGTGTACATAATTTGTTAACCAGGCCTTGGAACCCCATAGACTTTGTGATATGTTTTGTTTTGAGGCAGGGAAAATTTTATATAAGTTCATAATAATGATAATTGGTCTTAGAGAGAAATAGCCCTGTGTTCTGCTGCTGAAAATGTCATATTTAATCAAATCTAAGATGCTAAGAAAGAAAAATGTCATTAATAATTGTAAAAGTTTTTATTGTAAATAGCATCCCAATTTCAGAGATGTTAAAATATGAGAAAATCTGTCTTAGAATCAATGAAATATAGAGATTTGTATAGGATATTTTACATGCAAGGAGAAAAACACGAAGTTTTACACAACTATAAAAGATGACCACCAAACCATCTTCTGAAGGTGAGAGTCCATTGGAAGCCATTTGGTTTGCTCAGCACCCAGGTAAGTCTGGGTATACACACTGGGGAGTAGGCAAAATTGCTATGCTTGATGGAAGATAGAGAAATATAAAATTCTTGGAGGAATACGAGGAGAAGGAAGAGAGGTGAGGCTTCTGGGCACTGCAGGAGGGAGAACAAGAAGACTTAAACATACCGACACATGTGCAAACATACACACACATACCAGCATATACATATTCACACATAGACATACACAATCCCTTTGGAATATTCCTTAGGCATGGGAAGTGCAATAAAACCCCTTTCTCATTCCCCTTACCAGATCTTCAGCAAAGTTGACATTGCTCATTTACACTCTTCGGTTAGTGGGTTCTTTCATGATATTTAGATTTTGTTTCCATTTTGTCAGTAAGCAAAGACAAAAAAGTAGCTGTTAGCTGGTTATCAACATTGGGTTTTAACTTAATTTATAGGTGAGAAAACCTCATCAGAAGAGCTAACTGGTTTGTCTGACATCATTTAATGTATTTGAACCCCAGTTAGAGTGTGGGACCCCTTGAATCCTCTCAGCTTCCAGGTATTGCGTCCATCCAAAATCAGGAAGTTGATCCTTCTATAGGTTATATCTACAGTTTTGTTCATAAAGAAACTATGGAGCAGAAATTTCTGGACTCCAAGAGACCCAGGACATTCAGTAGGTTATTCTGCTACTCTTTTTTTCTGCTCAAATGATATTACACCACTTTCAGTCAGTGACAGTGACTGCAGTCCTCTGAGATTTCTTCTTCTTTTTCCCATATGTCCACATAGCTATGCTACCTGACCCTGGCTTAAAGGTATGGGTAGTGATGGAAAAATAGTTTTACTCATAATTGAGTATCTTCTCTGAAGAAGGAGCAGCATTTTGAGCTCTATTTTGAACACCCTTCCCACCCCCCTGCCGCTAGAGGACAAATGATTAGCCCTGGTGAGGGTCAAGTATCAGTCTAGTCATGACTTGTCTGTGAATGGACATAGCACAGTAACCTAGGCTCCTGGTGTTCTGGGTGCCCTCAGCTTAAGACTCAAACTGTCTTAATAGAGACCAGATCCATAGGTACTCATATTGAGTGTGGTTCTCAGCATTCATCCCAAAGGAGCCAAGCCATCAAAAAAAAAAAAAAAAAAAAGACAAAACAAAACAAAAACCTTGTTCTGCCTTTGCAAATTAAATGGAATGCCTAATAGTTCACATGAGGAAAATACAAAACCTGTAAACAGCTCTTTCAGGTTTAACAAGCTGAAGACTTACCTGAATGTCTTCTGCAACTTGACAATCAGAAGTGACACCCACACAATAGAGTGTCACTCTTCTTTGCAAATCCTTTGTTTCTCTGCTAATAAATGCAAGTGTCACATGGAATCCCTTTCTTGTTTCATTTTCTGCAGCATAGTGTAGAACTAAATCACCAGCACCCTGGTAGATTGCTAACATGCTCCCAAAGGATGACTAGCATCTCTACAAAAGGATGAATGCCTCTGTGTATGGAGACCATTTTCTCACTAGGAAGATAGTGGAAGGAATGAGAAAGTCACTTATAGACAGTCATCACTAGTAGGTCTGTGCCTGTTTGTTTTGATCAACATTATTGAGGTTTAATGTACATTCAAAGAATTCCATCCATTTTAAGTATTCAGGTCAATAACTGACAAATGTATACATCCACATAACCACACAATCAAAACATAGGACACTAACATATCCCCAGAATATTCCCCTCTACCTCTTTGCAGCTAACCCTCTCACAAGACAGCCCCAGAAAAATCACTGATCTGTTTCTGTTGCTGTAGATTAGATTTCCCTTTTTCATAGTTTCATATAAATGAAACCATGTCACACATATTCTGTTTTGTCTGTCTTTTTCACTCAGCAGAATGTCTGTGAAGTTTGTTCCCTTTATTGCTAGTAGTGTCCCTGCATTGCATGGATTTATCACAATTTATCTGTTCAGTAGGTGATGGACATTTGGATTGTTTCCAGCTTGAATTATTGTTATTAAAGCTGCTATGAGAATTTGTGTACAACTCTGTGAGAAAGTATGTTTTCATTTCTCTTGGGTAGTTATCTCAGTGGAATTGTTGGATCACATTGTAAGGGCATATTTAATGTCACAAAATATTACCCAACTCATTTCCAACATGTTTGCACTACTCTGTGGTTCTACATCCCCACTAACCCTTGGGATTTTCATTCTTTTTAACACCTCCTAGTAGGTGTGAAGAGGTATGTAACTGTAGATTTAATTTGCATTTCCCTGGAGACTAATGATATTGTGCATATTTTCATGTGCTTTTTGGTCATTCCTATATAGTATACATTCAAATATTTTGCCTTTTTTTTTTTGAGTTGTGTCTCCTTATTATTGAGTTGTAAGAGTTCCTTATATATTCTGGATGCAACTACTTTGCCAAATACATTTTACATATATTTTATACCAATCTGTGACTTGCCTTTTTAAATTCCTAAGGCTTTTTTTTTAAAAAGCACAGATTTTTAATTCTGATAAAATCCAAGGGTTTTTTAAAAATCTTTTTTTTGTATAAAAGCATAACATGCCTAAGGAATCTTTATCTACTCTGAGGTTGTGAAAACTTTCTCCTATATTTTTTTATAGAATTTTCATAGTTATAGCTCTTATGTTTAAGTCTATGATCCATCTGGAAAACACTTTGGTAGTTTCTTATAAATTCAAACATATACTTTCCACATAACCCAGCAATTCCACTCCTATTCTTCAAGAATAATAAAAACATATGCCACAAAAAGACTTGAATACAAATATTCACAGCAGCCTTATTCACAAGAGCCAAAAGCTACCAACAACTCAAATGTCCAGCAGTAAATGAATTGATAAACTATTTATTATATCCTCATGTATATAGTCAGCAATATAAAGGAGCAAATTACTTATAAATATAATACTGAAGAATCTCATGGTTAGACTGAGTGAAAGAAGTCAGACACCAAAGAGTAAATACTATAGTATTTCTTTTATGTGAAATTCTAGAGAAGGTAAAAATAACCTATAGTGATAGAAACCAGATCAGCGGTGGTAGATAGACAGGATTTGGTCAGAGGGAGATTAGGAAGAAGTATGAGGAAATTTGGGGGAAGATAGAAATGTTCTAAATTTTAATTAGGATGGTGTTACATGAATAGTTACATTTGTCAAGTAATTGACTTTTATATTTAAAATATGTGAATTTTATTATGTAAAATTATATCTCAGTAACATTGACTTAAATTTGACACTTAATAAATTTTTTGACACTTACTAAATTTTGTAATTGTATTAGTCAGGGTTCTCCAGAGAAACAGAAACATATATATATATATATATATATATATATATATATGAGATGTAATACAGGAATTGTCTCATATGGTTACGGAGACTGACCCGTTCCATTATCTGCCATCTGCAAATTGGAGAACCAGGAAAGCCAGAATCTGAAACCTTGAGAATTGGGGAGCAGTTGGTATAAGTCCCAATCTGAGTCTGAAAGCCTAAGAAACATGTGTGCTGAAGACCAAGGGCAGGAGAAGATGAATGTTTCAGCTCAGGCAAAGAGAGTGAATTCACACTTCTTCCACCTTTTTGTTTTATTCAGGCCATCAGTGGATAGGATAAGGCCCACCCACATTGGGGAGGGCCTTCTGCTTTACTAAGTTCACCAATTTAAAGGCTAATCTCTTCTGAAACAACCTCGCAGATGCACCCAAAAATAATGTTTCACCAGCTACATGGGAAAATTAGACTAATCAAATTAACACATATAATTAACCATCACATCTGTTTATTTGGAGGAATACTATTTAACACATCTTCCTTTTTAGCCCTCATGCTCTATGAGGCCAAGAACCATGTGTGTTTTGCTCACCATCAAAACCCCAATACCTATGAAGCACAATAACTAGCAAAAGGAAGGTATTCAACAAATATTTGTTAAAAGAAGGAAAGAGGAGGACCTTATAATCTTGTTCAGGAGAAACAATGAAAGGAATTAAATAACTGAATGCAGGGTTGAATTAAGTAAAAAGGCAAGAGAAGATCAGGTAGAAGAGAAAAAATCTGTGTGTTCTAATGCAGTTGAAGAAGACAGATATAAATGAATTTTAAAAGGTAATAGGATTTGAAGGGTAGGAGTATAGGAGAGATGGAATTCTTGGTGGAGAAGACTTCATGAATAAAGACATGGAGGTAAATGAGTGAAAAATGAAGAGGAAGCAGAGCTTCATGAATTCTTATCTCACTCCCAGAGTTTGCAGAAGAGACCCATCCTGTTACCCTAGCCCCACGCCCTAAATCCAGACCACTATCCTCTGCCAATCCATGCCATGCAACCCCCAGGTGGCTGCTGTGCAAAGCATCCCACCCATGCTGAGAGTGGGATGACTTTGAACCTTTATGCTGATGCCATGTGAGGCCCTGGTGCTTAATGGAAGTCCCAGGCCTGGGGCATGCAGCAAATGGGCTTCAGAGAGAGCATCTAGGGTCTTCTCAGCACTGCACACACCGGAGACAGCAAATTACAAGCTGAAAATTCGTTACATTTGTGAAAAACCTGAATTTATTTAGACAAAAGCAGATGGAGAGGATGGATAATCTCGTTACATTTCAGCACACTACACTTTATTCAGAAGAAATGAAACATAATTATGCGTTCTTTTCTTTCCATCTGCTTTCCCTTCCCTAAGTTCAGGTTTATTATTAATATAATGAATTCATCTTGCCTCCCTCTCAATTCCATTAGCCCGTACTCCTAATTAAGTTTTGTTCGCATTGTCCTTTTCAACAGCTCAGAAACTCTCTTTCAATATAGCTATTTTCTCCAGACCTCAGATCATTTCTACAGATGAACTGCTGCTACCAGGCATATGAAATGTCTTAATCAAATTATAATTTCTCTCAAATGTTAAGAAATTATCTAGACCTTCTATTTCCCAAAGCAGATCTGACTGACTTGAAGGACAGATTCTTCAAAGAATTGAGACCTACTCTTGATTGTGTTACTTGACTCGACCTGGGGAACAGGAGGGGAGAGTCATCTTCCTTGGATTTCTAGGGTCTTGACCTTGGTCACCTCACAGTTAGCCAGAGCACTAATTTTGCCATTCTCCTCCAACCAATGCATTTTTCCTCTCCAAGACAAATGTAATGGGTACAGAATTTCTCTCAAGGAAAGTTCAAGCTTCAGAGACAATAATGACAGATGAAAAGATTGTAAACCAGTGCTTAGAGGAATGCAGTGACTCAAAGACAAATCCCAGCTCAGCCCCACCTACTAGGGTAAACCTGATCAAGTTACTTTGTGCCTCAGTTTCCTCACCTGTACAACAGGGCAAATGATTCAAACACACTTTATAGAATTACTGTGAAGGGGGTGGAGCAGGATGGCAGAGGAATAGGAGACCTGGATTTCACCTGGTCTTAGGAATTCAGCTGGTTGGGAATCAAACCATTCTGAACACCTACGAACACAACAGGAGATCGAAGAAAAGTATAGCAACAACTCTCTGAAGAGAAAAGTAACCACTTTCTGGAAGGTAGGACGTGTGGAGAAGTGAATCCGAAGCGATATTCAGGAAGGTAGACGGCAGGGGAGGGGCCTCCATCAGCTGCTTCTGGCAAGTGACAGAGCTGCAGAGCACAAAATCGGAACTTTTAGAAGTCGGCTCCGCTGAGGGACGTCGCTCCAGTGGCTAAACAGGGGGTGAAACCCTTGCTGGGACAGTGTTGTCTCAGGACCCTCGTGGTCACAGAAAGACCAAGGGTGCCTGAGTGCAGCAGAGCTCCCAGGTATCAGAGCAGGGAAGCCGACTGCAGAGACAGAGCCAAGGCATGGGCTCTCAGCTCAGGATTGCCATAAACCGTGATCCATGGCACAGTCGGGACACTGCTCTTCCAGCAGGGACCCAACAAGTGGCAGATCTGGGGAGACTCCCCTTCCTCCCCTGGGTGGAGTGGCGCAGGAGCGCACCACAGGGATCTGCTGGGTTTGGAGACTCTACACGGGGTCGTGCGCCAGAGATAGAAAGATTCGGTCACAGGCCAGGTGAGCTTGGAGTGAGGCTGGAGACCGGGGAGACGGGAGTGACTGACTGCTTTACTCTGGGGACTGAGGAGTGGGGCCCTGAATTCTGAGCTCCTCCAGGGCGGAAACTGGGAGGCCGCCATTTTCACTTTCCTCCTCCAAAGCTGTATGGAAAGCTTACAGGGAACAAAAGCTCCTGAGAGCAAACCCTAGCAGATTACTTAGCCAGGACCCAGCAAGGGCGGGGCAATTCCACCTCAGGCAAAGACGTTTGGGAACCACAGCAACAGGCCCCTCCCCCAGATCAGCAAGAACTGCTGGCCAAGACCAAGTTTACCAATCAATGAGAACTGCAGAACTCCAGAGCTTGGGGAATACTGCACATATAAACCATGGCTTTTTTAACATGATTCTATAGTCTTTCAAAGTTAATTTTTTTTAAACCGGACTTTTTTTTTTTAATTTTTCTTTTTCCCTTTTTCAACCAACATCTTATCAATCCCTTTTTAAAAAACATTTTTATTTTACATTTTTAGAGTCATATTCTACCCTTCATAGTAGTTACCCTTATTTTTGGCATATATATATAAGTTGTTCTCTCTTTAAAATTTTGAGATACAGTTTCTTCAAACAGATCAAAATATACCCTAAATCTCTAGTGTATGGCTTTGTTCTAATTTCCTGCCTGATCACATTCTCTCTCTTTTTTTTTTCTTTTTTTT
Organism: Callorhinus ursinus; assembly: GCF_003265705.2. Classification (NCBI taxonomy): domain Eukaryota; kingdom Metazoa; phylum Chordata; class Mammalia; order Carnivora; family Otariidae; genus Callorhinus; species Callorhinus ursinus. The sequence goes on from NW_027397118.1 coordinate 7,737,340, forward strand.
AAATCCTCTTCTTTCCTTTTTCAAAAAACTTCTTATCAATTCCTTTTATAAAATCTTTTATAATTTTCATCTTTACAGTCATATTCCATCCCATCATCGTATTAACCCTTATTTTGTCCATATATATATGTCTTCCTTTCTTTAAAATTTTGGGAGGCACATTCTTCTAACAGACCAAAATATACCCAAAATCTAGTGTGTGGCAATGATCTCTACACCAGCCTGATCATATTTGATCATATTCTGGTTTGTTTTTTTTTTTGCTCTGTTCTCTTTTTGTTTGTTTTTACCTTTTTCTTTTTTGTTCTTTTTTCCCCTTTCTTAGTTTTTTTCTGATTTGTTTAGAGTATATTTTCTAGAGATGTTGTTACCCTGTTAGCATTTTTTTCACTCATTCATCTCTTCTCCTCTGGACACAATGACAAGACAGAAAAAATCACTTCAACAAAAAGAACAAGAGGTAGTACCGTCTGCCATGGACCTACTCAATACGGACATTACTACGATGTCAGACCTAGAGTTCAGAAACATGATTTTAAAGATACTAGCTGGACCTGAAAAAAGCATGGAAGTTATTAAAGAAACCCTTTCTGGAGAAATAAGAGAACTAAAATCTAACCAAGTCGAAACCAAAAAGGCGATTATTGAGGTGCAATCAAAAATGGGGATGCTAACTGCTAGGATAAATGTGGCAGAAGAGAGAATCAGTGATATAGGAGACCAAATGATGGAAAATCAAGAAGCTGAGAAAGAGAGATAAACAACTACAGGATCACGAGGGCAGAATTCGAGAGATAAGCAATACCATAAGATGAAACAACATTATAATAATTGGGATGCCAGAAGAAGAAGAAAGAGAGAGAGGGGCAGAAGGTATATTGGAGCAAATTATAGCAGAGAACTTCCCTAATGTGGGGAAGGAAACAGGCATCCAAATCCAGAAGGCAAAGAGAATCCCTCTCAAAATAAATAAAAATAGGTCAACACCCCAGAACTAACAGTAAAACTTATGAGTCTCAGAGACAAGGAGAAAATCCTGAAAGCAACTTGGGAGAAGAGATATGTAACCTACAATGGTAACAACATTAGATTGGCAATAGGCCTATCCACAGAGACCTGGCAGGCCAGAAAGCACTGGCATGATATACTCAGAGCACTAAACGAGAAAAATATGCAGCCAAGAATACTATATCCAGCTAGGATGCCATTGAAAATGGGAGAGATAAAAAGCTTCCAGGACAAACAAAAAATAAGGAATCTGCAAACACAAAACCAGCCCTACGAGAAATATTGAAAGGGGTCCTCTAAGCAAAGAAAGAGCCTAAAAGCTGCATAGACGAGAAAGGAACACAGACAATATACAGTAACAGTCACCTTCAGGCAATACAATGGCACTAAATTCATGTCTTTCAATAGTTACCCTGAATGTAAATGGGCTAAATGCCCCGATTAAAAGACATAGGCTATCAGATTGGATTAAAAAACAGGACCCATCGATATGCTGTCTGCAAGAGACTCATTTTAGACCCAAAGACACCCCCAGGTTGAAAATGAAGGGTTAGGAAACAATTTACCATGCTAATGGACACAAAAGAAAGCTGGGGTGGCAATCCTTATATCAGACAAATTGGATTTTAAACCAAAGACTGTAATAAGAGATGAGGAAGGACACTACATCCTACTTAAAGGGTCTATCCAACAAGAAGATCTAACAATTGTAAATATCTATGCCCCATAAATGGGAGCAGCCAATTATATAAGGCAATTAATAACAAAAGCAAAGAAACACATTGACAACAATACAATAATAGCGGGGGACTTTAACACCCCCCTCACTGAAATAGATCATCTAAGCAAAAGATCAACAAAGAAATAAAGACTTTAAATGACACACTGGACCAAATGCACTTCACAGACATATTCAGAACATTCCAACCCAAAGCAACGGAATACACATTCTTCTCTAGCGCCCATGGAACATTCTCCAGAATAGATCACATCCTAGGTCACAAATCAGGTCTCCACCGGTACCAAAAGATTGGGATTATTCCCTGCATATTTTCAGACCACAATTTTTTGAAACTAGAACTTAATCACAGGAGGAAAGTCGGAAAACCTCAAGTACATGGAGGCTAAAGAACATCCTACTAAAGAATGAATGGGTCAACCAGAAATTAAACAAATATTTTAAAAATTCATGGAAACCAATGAAAATGAAAATACAACTGTTCAAAATCTTTGGGATGCAGCAAAGGTGGTCCTAGGGGAAAGTATATGGCAATACAAGCCTTTCTCAAGAAACAAGAAAGGTCTCAAATACACAATCTAACCCTACACCTAAAGGAGCTGGAGAAAGAGCAGTAAATAAAGCCTAAATCCAGCAGGAGAAGAGAAATAATAAAGATCAGAGCAGAAATCAATGAAATAGAAGCCAAAAGAATGGTAGAACAGATCAATAAATCTAGAAGCTGGTTCTTTGATAGAATTAACAAGACTGATAAACCCTGGGCCAGACTCATCAAAAAGAAAAGAGAAATGACCCAAATAAATAAAATCATGAATGAAAGAGGAGAGATCACAACCAACACCAAAGAAATACAAACAATTATAAGAACATATTATGAGCAATTCTATGACAGCAAATTAGATAACCTGGAAGAAATGGATGCATTCCTAGAGATGTATCAACTACCCAAACTGAACCAGGAAGAAATAGAAAGCCTGAACAGACCCATAACCACTAAGGAAATTGAAGCAGTCATCAAAAATCTCCCAAAAAACAAAAGCCCAAGGCCAGATGGCTTTCCAGGGGAATTCTACCAAATGTTTAAAGAGGAATTAATACCTATTCTCCTGAAACTGTTCCAAAAAATAGAAATGGAAGGAAAACTCGTTTTATGAGGCCACCATTACCTTGATCTCAAAACCAGAAAAAGACCCCATCACAAAAGAAAATTACAGACAAATATCCTTGATGAACATGGATGCAAAAATTCTCACCAAAATACTAGCCAATAGGATCCAACAGTACATTAAAAGGATTATTCACCACGACCAAGTGGGATTTATCCCTGGGCTGCAAGGCTGATTCAACATCTGCAAATCAATCAATGTGATACCATACATTAACAAAAGAAAGAACAGGAAACATATGATCCTCTCAATAGATGCAGAAAAAGCATTTGACAAAGTATAGCATCCTTTCTTGATCAAAACTCTTCAGAGTATAGGGATAGAGGATACCTACCTCAATATCAAAAAAGCCATCTATGAAAAACCTACAGCGAATATCATTCTCAATGGGGAAAAACTGAGGGCTTTCCCCCTAAGGTCACGAACGCGGCAGGATGTCCACTCTCACCACTGCTATTCAACATAGTATTAGAAGTCCTAGCCACAGCAATCAGACAACAAAAAGAAATCAAAGGCATCCGAATTGGCAAAGAAGAAGTCAAATTCTCACTGTTTGCAGATGATTTGATACTTTTTGTGGAAAACCCAATAGACTCCACCCCAAAACTGCTAGAACTCATCCAGGAATTCAGTAAAGTGGCAGGATATAAAGTCAATGCACAGAAATCAGTGGCATTCCTATACACCAACAACAAGACAGAAGAGAGAGAAATTAAGGAGTTGATCCCATTTACAATGGCACCCAAAACCATGACATACCTAGGAATAAATCTAACCAAAGAGGCAAAGGATCTGTACTCAGAAAACTATAAAATACTCATGAAAGAAATTGAAGAAGACACAAAGAAATGGAAAAACGTTCCATGCTCATGGATTGGAAGAACAAATATTGTGACAATGTCAATGCTACCTAGAGCAATCTACACATTCAATGCAATCCCTATCAAAATACCATCCACTTTTTTCAAAGAAATGGAACAAATAATCCTAAAATTTGTATGGAACCAGAAGAGACCCCGAATAGCCAGAGGAATGTTGAAAAAGAAAAGCAAAGCTGGTGGCATCACAATTTCGGACTTCCAGCTCTATTACAAAGCTGTCATCATCAAGACAGTATGGTACTGGCACAAAAATAGACTCATCAATCAGTGGAACAGAATAGAGAGCCCAGAAATGGACCCTCAACTCTATGGTCAACTCATCTTGGACAAAGCAGGAAAGAATGTCCAATGGAAAAAAGACAGTCTCTTCAACAAATGGTGTTGGGAAAATTGGGCAGCCACATGCAGAAGAATGAAACTGGACCATTTCCTTACACCACACACAAAAAGAGACTCCAAATGGATGAAGGACTTAAATGTGAGGCATGAATCCATCAAAATCCTTGAGGTGAACACAGGCAGCAACCTCTTCGACCTCAGCCGCAGCAACTTCTTTCCTAGAAACATCACCAAAGGTAAGGGAAGTAAGGGCAAAAATGAACTACTGGGACTTCATCAAGATAAAAAGCTTTTGCACAGTAAAGGAAACAGTCCACAAAACCAAAAGACAACTGACAGAATGGGAGAAGATATTTGGAAATGACATATCAGATAAAGGGCTAGTATCCAAAATATTTAAAGAACTTCTTTAACTCAACACCCAAAGAACTAATGATCCAATCAAGAAATGGGCAGAAGACATGAACAGACATTTTTCCAAAGAACACATCCAAATGGCCAACAGACACATGAAAAAGTGCTCACTATTGCTCAGCATCAGGGAAATCCAAATCAAAACCTCAATGAGATACCACCTCACACCCGTCAGAATGGCTCAAATTAACAAGTCAGGAAATGACAGATGTTGGTGGGGATGTGGAGAAAGGGAAACCCTCCTACACTGTTGATGGGAATGCAAGCTGGTGGAATCACTCTGGAAACTAGTATGGAGGTTCCTCAAAATGTTGAAAATAGAGCTACCATACGATCTAGCAATTGCACTCCTGGATATTTACCACAAAGATACAAATATAAGGATCCAAAGGGGTACGCGCACCCCGATGTTTATAGCAGCAATGTCCACAATAGCCAAACTGTGGAAAGAGCCAAGATGTCCACTGACAGATGAATGGATAAAGAAGAAGTGGTATATATATACACAATGGAATATTATGCAGCCATCAAAAGGAATGAGATCTTGCCATTTGCAACGATGTGGATGGAACTGGAGGGTGTTACACTGAGTGAAATAAGTCAATCAGAGAAAGACATGTATTATATGACCTCACTGATATGAGGAATTCTTAATCTAAGGAAACAAACTGATAGATGCTGGAATGGGGGCATAGGGGGCAGGGTGGCTGGGTGATAGACATTGGGGAGGGTATGTGCTATCGTGAGCGCTGTGAATTGTGCAAGACAGTTGAATTAAAGATTTGTACCTCTGAAACAAATAATGCAATATATGTTAAGGAAAAAAAAAAGAAGATATTAGGAGGGGAAGAATGAAGGGGGGCAAATCGGAGGGGGAGACAAAGCATTAGGGAGGATGGACTCTGAAAATCAAACTGAGGGTTCTAGAGGGGAGGGGGTTGGGAGGATGTGTTAACCTGGTGATGGATATTAAAGAGGGCATGTTCTGCATGGAGCACTGGGTGTTATTCACAAACAATGAATCATGGAACACTACATCAAAAACTAATGATGTAATGTATGGTGATTAACATAACAATAAAAATTCAAAAAAAAAGAAATACTGTGAAGAGTAGATATGGGGTGCCTGGGTCATTCAGTCGGTTAAGCATCTGACTCTTGATTTCGGCTCAGGTCATGATCTCAGGGTCATGGGATCAAGCCTCATGTCTGGCTCTGTGCTCAGTAGGGAGTCTGCTTGAGATTCTCTCCCTCCTTCTCTCTCTCCCCTACCCCCCACTCTCTCACGCTCCCTCTCAATAAAATAATAAATAAATAAATAATAAATAAAATTTTTTTTAAAGCAGATGTAAGAAAGTGTGAAAAGCACTCAGCACAGTGTCTGGTATATGAGTGCTCAAGAATATTGGTTCACAACTATGACAGCCATTATGACTCTGTTATTTATCCAGGGAAATCTTCAGGTCTCTGGAATTTGACCCTAACTTGTGCCTGTACACTCACTTCTGCACCCAAAGATTTAGAAAATCAACCTATAACTAAAGTCACAGCGACTTACACCAAACATTAAATGACCAACATTTCTTTCTTGTGTCAGTGCCACAGTCCATCCAACTGAGGAGGTGTCCCTTTGATAGGGATACTGAGGGAGATTCAAGTGTTATGATGATTCTCCTCTCAGAAGCCTAATCTTAAAGGAAATCACTTTCTACTACCTTATATCAAACCTCCTCCAAAACCTTATGGTTCTGCTTGGAATCTCTATCTTGGGGCATTGCATTTCTCAGGCTGATAACACTAGGTGAGGCTGGTTATCCTGTTCTTTTTGTATCTAAGCTTTAAGCACGGGTCCAGGAAGTCTGCTACTGGCATTCTGAAAATCGGCAAATAAGATCTGTTCACCTCTCTTTATGAAGTGAGGACCTGGATCACAGGGAAGCCGACTCTGCTTCTGGCCTTTCATCCTAATCAACTCTGACAGCCCCCATCACTGACCCCTGAAGAACCAAGCTGCCACAGCCCCAACGCTGCAACCTTGATTAATGAGCTTTCTTGGAACTCTTTAGTCGCTACCTGTCTTGTGCCTCAAGCAAGACCCCTCTTTGACCAGGTGCTGTTCTTCCTCAAAGCAGAGGCAGAGCAAGCTGCCTGCTGACCTCTGAGGCCAGTCACCCCTATAGTCAGAGAAAAGCAGAATCACTCTCAACCTATTACGCCATTGAAATCTTCCAGAATGAACCCACATAAACCACTGCTTGTTGGACTGGCGAGTGAGTTTTTTATGACTCTGTTCCTGGGCTTTTAGGAGAGAGCGCATTTCCCAAACTTAAATCTTCTAAATTGGAGTTGCCACCTTTCAAGGTGAGCTGATCCAATGTCCTTGCTGGTCAAGGAAACTTCTAAATGTGGAGGAAAAATTAACACCTTCCTTTTCACTCACTTGGTGAAAGAGGCCATGCATAGGTCAGAACATTGGCTCAAATCAAACTTTTGAAGTTGTTTTATTTTTAGAGACAGAAAAATTGCAAAATGTCAGTCCTTCTACTTCCTCCCTCTGCTGAGGCCTCTCACTCATCCATCAAGTGACTTTCTGTTCGCTCAGAATCCTCCAGGATGAGCTTGCCCTCATCACCCCCCACCCAGGCATTGTCTGGCCACACTAATCCAGCAAAGCCATATGCCTGCAAAAATGTCAGCTCCAGAAGGCAGGGAGCAGCAACTAAGACAGGATAAAATGTCACAGTCACCTCCCACTAGCAACTGTACCTCTCTGTCCCGAGGCTGTACCCTCAGACAGGCCAGCCCCATCCCTCAACAATAGCAGGTATGAGCAGCACTGAGTGCTATAGGAGGTAGAAAAAAGATAAAAGAATGCCTTTGACCTGGAAGAGGGTGCTGTCAGGTAGGAATCCAAAGCACAGTCCTATGGGAATAGGAGATCTAGGGCTCTGGCTTTGGATTCTGTGTGTGCATGATAATTGCGTGACCTTGCAAATTCCTTACCTTCCCCAGCTAAAACCTCATGAGGTTCTAAGGACTAAAAATTAGAATATGTATAATATTTGGTACATACTTGACTAAAAACTCTTATTGAAAAGCTTAATCATCTTACATCCTTCCCCCACCAGCTTCCTACCACAGAGGGAACAAGATCCGGTCATGCCTCACAACCACAGGCCTTGTACAACCTCACTCTGCTATCTCTCTAGCCTCAGCATCCCCCATTCTTCCCATTGTTCACTCAGCCCCAGGCACACTGGCCTTCTTGTTTTCAAATACAGAGACTTCCTCCCACCTCAGGGCCCTTGCTTGGCTCTTCTTCATCTAGATTGCTCTCACTAGCCCCCTCCCATTCTCTTGGCTTGTTCCTTAACTTCATTCAGTGCCACCTCTTCCTTGATCACTTTATCTAAAATAAAAACATACCATCCCTGACACTCTATCCCCCTTACCCTGCTTTTTCATTTTTCATAGCATATCCCTACCTGAAATTATATTGTTTATTTATTTTGTACTGTTCACTATAGTATCCTTAGAGTCTAGAAGAGGATCTGACAAATAGACTCTTGATAAGTGTTTGTTAATGAGTCAGTAAATAAATGTAAGTACTCTATGAATGTTAATTTCTTTTATTACTTCTGCAGCAGGTTCCTTGGCTGTCCTGCTACCCATTGCCTACCACCTCTGGTTTCAGCCACAGTTGGTGGATGGTCTTATGGCAGTCCTGACTTGTCTCTTACTGGCTCTCACCTCAAGCACTCACAGATTTTCATTCTGCCCCAGGGTCTTCTTTTATGCTCTAGGATTTCACTAGATCAGAACACAAGTGTTGCCCCTGTTGTGAGATTAGTGCCCAGAGGGGCAATGTACAACTAACAAAGGCAGGAGCCTCCACTGCCCCTGTCACCCCACACTTCAGGCAGACATCCTTGGAAGGTGTTCTGCAGGCTACTTGGGAGGTCCTGGTGGAATACAGCCCTAGTGCACATGACAGTGATCCCAGTAACACATCCTCATACTGGATTTTCCTCATTTTTTGTCTTGCTGTCCTCGGCCCCTCACATCTGCTCCCTGGGATCATGTCCCAAATGAAGCACCCACTTCCAAGTACCCTCAGGCTCTGTTTTGGGGAGAATACCTGACATTGAGTCTAAAAATGTCTTGAAATGCATACTTGAAGCACGCAGAGTATGACCAGGCTGTGGTAGATAAGCAAAGAGGGCTTCCTGGAGGAAGTGAATGCTCAATTTAATTTCAGAGAAGAGGAATGTGGATTGGCAAATCAAAAAAAAAAAAAAAAGCCCATTTGGGCTTCAGGGATTCAACTCCCACAGACTTAACAGGAAAGAGAGAAAAGTGAGTCTACATGGACCACAAGGTTTTACACTCTAGGAAGATGGTAACCATGGCGTCCAGGCTTCATGCTTTTCCATCTTAACCCTTCTTCATAGAAACAGAATTTATAAGAATGCTTTTGCCTCCCTAATGAAAATTTAGCCTTTCAAGTCTTATTAACTATAATGGGAAAAAAATACCTCATTCTCTTTTTTTCTGGAGGTAAAAGCAATGATATTAAATGATCCAATTTACCCATTTCTAATACCACTCTGGTCACTAATGAAGATGTATCTGCGGCTTAATGTGTGGTTCACACACAGGGCATCACTGTTCAGACGGAGAGCATGCAGACAACTCTGTGGAATAAGGAAACATTGGATACAAATTAAATTTTTGTGAATCAAATATTGCTCTTCTATTGATTCATGTGATTATTTAAGAATCCTAGTTTCTAACAGGCAGGGCCTGAGTGGAGTGTCTCCCCCATGCTCCACCTCTCCTCACTGCCATGTGCCTGATGCCCATAAGGAAAAACGTGCACAAGGGAAGAACACTTTTGTCAAGTTTGATATAGTAATTAAAGCAGTATGGTATTGGCATAAAAACAGACACATTAATCAATGGAACAGAAGAGAGAACCCATAAATAAACTTACATATATATGGTCAATTCATTTATGACAAAGGAGGCAAGAATATACAATGGGAAAAGAACAGTCTCTTCACTAAATGATATTGGGAAATCTGGACAGCTACAAGCAAAAGAATGAAACTGGACCACTGTCTTATACCATATACAAAAATTGACTCAAATGTACCAAAGATATGTATGTAAGACCTGAAACCATAAAACTGCTACCCAAAAAAAACAAAACAAAATAAAACAAAAACCCATGTAGGTGGTAAGCTCCTCATTAGTCTTAGTGGTGCTTCTTTTCTTTTTTTTCTTTTTGGATCTGACTCCAAAGGCAAGAGAAACAAAATCAAAAATAAGTAAGTGGGAGTACATCAAACTAAAAAGCTTCTGCGCAGTGAAGGAAATCATCAACAAAACGAAAAGGCAACCTATTAAATGGGAGAAGATATTGTCGAATCATATATCTGACAAGGGGTTAATATTCAAAATGTATTTTAAAAACTCACACAATTCAATAACAAAAAAACACAATAATCCTATTTAAAAATAGGCAGAAGATCTGAATGGACATTTCTCCAAAAAAGACATACTAATGGCCAAAGGGCACATGAAAAGATACTCAACATCACTAATCTTCAAGGAAAGGTAAATCAAAACCACAATGAGATACCACATTACACCTCTAAGAATGGCTATTATCAAAAAGACAAGAAATAACAAGTGTTGGCAGACATGTGGAGAAAAGGAACCCTGGTGCACTGTTGGTGGGAATGCAAACTGGTGCAGCCACTGTGGAAAAGAGTATGGAGGTTCCTCAAAAAATTAAAAATGTACCATATTATCCAGCAATTCCTACTGGGTACTTATCCAAAGAAAATAAAAACACTAACTCAAAAAGATATATGCATCTTCATGCTCACTGCAGAATTATTAATAATAGCCAAGATACAGAAAAAACTGTGTCCATCTTTGGGTGAATATTTCTCAAAAAATTATGCATGCTAGGGACTGGTATATAACTTTCACCTTTGACCAGCATTCTTTAGGTGACTTTTTAAAAAAAGATTTTAAGGTGGGGGGGAGCAAGATGGCGGAGGAGTAGGAGACCTGAATTTCGTCTGGTCTCAGGAATTCAGCTGGATACGGATCAAACCATTCTGAACACCTACGAACTCAACAGGAGGTCGAAGAAAAGAATAGCAACAACTCTCTGAACAGAAAAGGGACCACTTTCTGGAAGGCAGGATGTGCAGAGAAGTGAATCCGAGGTGATATTCAGGAGGAGAGATGGCGGGGTAGGGGGCCTCCGCTGGCCACTTCTGGCAAATGATAGAGCAGCAGAGCAAAAAAACTGGAACTTTAAGAAGTCTGCTCCGCTGAGGGAGTCGCTCCAGTGGCTAAGCAGGGCGTGGAACCCTCGCGGGACAGTGTGGTCTCAGGACCCTCGGTGTCACAGAAAGACCGGGAGTTCCTGAGTGCGGCAGAGCTCCCAGGTATCAGAGCGGGGAAGCCGGCTGCAGAGACGGAGCCGAGGGGCGGGATCTCAGCTCAGGGTTGCCATAAACCGTGATCCGCAGAACAGTCAGGCCACTGCCCTCCAGCAGGGACCCAACAAGCAGCAGATCCGGGGAGACTCCCCTTCCTCCCCCAGGAGGAGTGGCGCGGGAGTACACCGCAGGGATCTGCTGGGTTTGGAGACTCCACACCAGGTCGTGTGCCAGAGATAGAAACGCTAGGTCACAGGCTGAGTGAGCACGGAGTGTGGCCAGAGACCGGGAGACAGGAGTGATTGACTGCTTTTCTCTGGGGGCTCACTGAGGAGCGGGGCCCCGAGTTCTCAGCTGATCTGGGGCAGATATTGGGAGGCCGCCATTTCACTCTCGTCCTCCAAAGGTGTACGGAAAGCTTACAGGGAACAAAAGCTCCCGAGAGCAAACCTGAGCAGATTATTTAGCCAGGACCAGGCAAGGTCGGGGCAATTCCGCCTCTGGCAAAGACATTTGGGAACCACGACAACAGGCCCCTCCCCCAGAAGATCAGAAAGAACAGCCAGCCAAGACCAAGTTTACCGATCAATGAGAATGGCAGAACTCCAGCGCTAGGGGAATACTGCACATAGAATCAATGGCTTTTTTACCATGATTCTTTAGTTTTTCAAAGTTAATTTTTTTAACTGTCTTTTTTTTTTTGAATTTTTCTTTTTCCCTTTTTCAACCAACATCTTATCAATCCCTTTTTTAAAAACATTTTTATTTTTCATTTTTAGAGTCATAGTCTATCCCTTCAGAGTAGTTACCCTTATTTTTGGCATATATATATATATAAGTTGTTCTCTCCTTAAAATTTTGAGGTATAGTTTCTTCTAACAGATAAAAATATACCTTAATTCTCTAGTGTATGTCTTTGTTCTAGTCTCCTGCCTGATCACATTCTCTCCCCTTTTTCTTTTTTTTTTTTAAATGCTCTTCTTTCTTTTTTCAAACAACTTCTTATCTTATCAATTCCTTTTATAAATTTTTTTTAATTTTCATCTATACAATCATATTGCATCCCTTCATCGTATCAACCCTCAGTTTTGTACATAATAAGTTTTTCTTTCATTAAAATTTTGGGAGGCACTTTCTTCTAACAGACCAAAATACACTCAAAATCTGGTGTGTGGCAGTGATTTATGCACCAGCCTGATCATATTTGATCATGTTCTGTTTTTTTTGTTTTGTTCTGTTTTTGTTTGTTTTTATCTTTTTCTTTCTCTCTCCCTTTTTTTTCCCCTTCTTTCCCCTTCTTTTCCACTGGTTTCAGGTCTTTTCTGATTTGTTTAGAGTATATTTTCTGGGGACATTGGTACTCTGTTAGCATTTTGTTCTCTCATTCATCTAGTCTCTTCTGGACAAAATGACAAGATGGAAAAAAATCACCTCAACAAAAAGAACAAGAGGTAGTACCAACTGCCAGGGACCTATCAATACAGACATTAGTACGATGTAGGACCTAGGGTTCAGAATCATGATTTTATGGATACTAGCTGGGCTTGAAAAAAGGGTGGAAGTTATTAGAGAAACCCTTTCTGGAGAAATAAGAGAACTAAAATCTACCAAGTCGAAATCAAAAAGGCTATTAATGAGGTGCAATCAAAAATGGGGATGCTAACTGCTAGGATAAATGAGGCAGAAGAGAGAATCAGGGATGTAGAAGACAAAATGATGGAAAATAAAGAAGCTGAGAAAAAGAGAGATAAACAACTATGGGATCACGAGGGCAGAATTCGAGAGATAAGCGATACGATAAGACGAAACAACATTAGAATAATTGGGATCCCAGAAGAAGAAAGAGAGAGAGGGGCAGAAGGTATATTGGAGCAAATTAGAGCAGAGAACTTCCCTAATGTGAGGAAGGAAACAGGCATCCAAATCCAGGAGCCACAGAGAACCCCTCTCAAAATCAATAAAAATAGGTCAACACCCCGACATCTAATAGTAAAATTTATGTGTCTCAGAGACAAAGAGAAAATCCTGAAAGTAGCTCGGGAGAAGAGATATGTAACCTACAACGGTAGAAAGATTAGATTGGCAACAGACCTATCCACAGAGACCTGTCAGGCCAGAAAAGACTGGCATGAATATTCAGAGCACTAAACGAGAAAAATATGCAGCCAAGAATACTATATCCAGCTAGCCTGTCGTTGAAAATAGAAGGAGAGATAAAAAGCTTCCAGGACAAACAAAAAATAAGGAATTTGCAAACATGAAACCAGCCCTACAAGAAATATTGAAAGGGGTCCTCTAAGCAAAGAGAGAGCCTAAAAGCAGCATAAACCAGAAAGGAACACAGACAATATACACTAACAGTCACCTTACAGGCAATACAAGGTCCTAAATTCATATCTTTCAATAGTTACCCTGAATGTAAATGGGCTAAACGCCTCAATCAAAAGACACAGGCTCTCAGATTGGATTAAAAAACAAGACCCATCGATATGTTGTCTGCAATAGACTCATTTAGACACCAAAACACCCCCAGATTGAAAGTGAGGGGGTGGAAAACCATTTACCATGCTAATGGACACCAAAAGAAAGCTGGGGTGGCAATCCTTATATCAGACCAACTATATTTTAAACCAAAGACCGTGATAAGCGATGAGGAAGGACACTATATCCTACTTAAAGGGTCTATCCAACAAGAAGATCTAACAATTGCAAATGTCTATGCCAAATAAATGGGAGCAACCAATTATATAAGGCAATTAATAACAAAAGCAAAGAAACACATTGACAACAATACAGTAATAGTGGGGGACTTTAACACTGCCCTGACTGAAATGGACAGATCATCTAAGCAAAAGATCAACAAGGAAATAAAGACTTTAAATGACACACTGGACCAAATGCACTTCACAGACATATTCAGAACATTCCATCCCAAAGCAATTGAATACACATTCTTCTCTAGTGCCCATGGAACATTCTCCAGAATAGATAACATCCTAGGTCACAAATTAGTCTCAACCGGTACCAAAAGATTTGGATCATTCCCTGCATAATTTCAGACCACAATGCTTTGAAACTAGAACTCAATCACAAGAGGAAAGTCGGAAAAATTCAAGTACATGGAGGCTAAAGAGCATCCTACTAAAGAATGAATGGGTCCACCAGGAAATTAAAGAAGAATTTAAAAAATTCATGGAAACAACTGAAAATGAAAACACAACTGATCAAAATCTTTGGGATGCAGCAAAGGCAGTCCTAAGAAGAAATTATATAGCAATACAAGCCTTTCTCAAGAAACAAGAAAGATCTCAAATACACAACCTAACCCTACAACTAAAGGAGCTAGAGAAAAAAACAGCAAATAAAGCCTAAACTCAGCAGGAGAAGAGAAATAATAAAGATCAGAGCAGAAATTAATGAAATAGAAACCAAAAGAGTATAGAACAGATCAATGAAACTAGGAGCTGGTTCTTTGAAAGAATTAACAAGACTGATAAACTCCTGGCCACTTATCAAAAAGAATAGAGAAAGGACCCAAATCAACAAAATCCTGAATGAAAGAGGAGAGATCACAACCAACACCAAAGAAATACAAACAATTATAAGAACATATTATGAGCAACTCTATGCCAGCAAATTAGATAACCTGGAAGAAATGGATGCATTCCTAGAGATGTATCAACTACCAAAACTGAACCAGGAAGAAAGAGAAAACCTGAACAGACCAATAACCACTAAGGAAATTGAAGCAGTCATCAAAAATCTCCCAAGAAACAAAAGCCCAGGGCCAGATGGCTTCCCCGGGGAATTCTACCAAACATTTAAAGAAGAATTAGTACCTATTCTTCTGAAACAGTTCCAAAAAATAAAAATGGAAGGAAAACTTCCAAACTCGTTTTATGAAGCCACCATTCCCTTGATCCCCAAACCAGACAAAGACCCTATCAAAAAGGAGAATTACAGACCAATATCCTTGATGAACATGGATGCAAAAATTCTCACCAAAATACTAGCCAATAGGATCCAACAGTACATTAAAAGGATTATTCACCATGACCAAGTGGGATTTATCCCTGGGCTGCATGGTTGGTTCAACATCTGCAAATCAATCAATGTGATACAATACATTAACAAAAGAAAGAACAAGAATCATATGATCCTCTCAATAGATGCAGAAAAAGCATTTGACAAAGTATAGCACCCTTTCTTGATCAAAACTCTTCAGAGTATAGGGATAGAGGGTACATACCTCAATATCATAAACGCCATCTATGAAAAACCTACAGCGAATATCATTCTCAATGGGGAAAAACTGAGGGCTTTCCCCCTAAGGTCACGAATGCGGCAGGATGTCCACTCTCACCACTGCTATTCAACATAGTATTAGAAGTCCTAGCCACAGCAATCAGACAGAAAAAAAAAAAAAGAAATCAAAGGCATCCAAATCGGCAAAGAAGTCAAACTCTCAGTCTTTGCAGATGATATAATTCTGTATGTGGAAAACCCAAAAGACTCCACCCCAAAACTGCTAGAACTCATCCAGGAATTCAGTAAAGTGGCAGGATATAAAGTCAATGCACAGAAATCAGTGGCATTCCTATACACCAACAACAAGACAGAAGAGAGAGAAATTAGGGAGTCAATCCCATTTACAATGGCACCCAAACCCATGAGATACCTAGGAATAAATCTAACCAAAGAGGCAAAGGATCTGAACTCGGAAAACTATAAAATACTCATGAAAGAAATTGAAGAAGACACAAAGAAATGGAAAAACGTTCCATGCTCATGGATTGGAGGAACAAATATTGTGACGATGTCAATGCTACCTAGAGCAATCTACACATTCAATGCAATCCCCATCAAAATACCATCCACTTTTTTCAAAGAAATGGAACAAATAATCCTAAAATTTGTATGGAACCAAAAATACCCCAAATAGCCAGAGAAATATTGGAAAGGAAAAGCAAAGCTGGCAGCATCACAATTCCGGACTTCCAGCTCTATTACAAAGCTGTCATCATCAAGACAGTATGGTACTGGCACAAAAACAGACACATAGATCAATGAAACAGAATAGAGAGCCCAGAAATGGACCCTCAACTCTATAGTCAACTAATCTTTGACAAAGCAGGAAAGAATGTCCAATGGAAAAATGACAGTCTCTTCAACAAATGGTATTGGAAAAATTGGACAGCCACATGCAGAAGAATGAAACTGGACCATTTCCTTACACCACACACAAAAATAGACTCTAAATGATTGAAAGACCTAAACGTGAGACAGGAGTCCATCAAAATCCTAAAGGAGAACACAGGCAGCAACCTCTTCGACCTCAGCCGCAGCAACTTCTTCCTAGAAACATCGCCAAAGGCAAGGGAAGCAAGGGCAAAAATGAACTAATGGGATTTCATTAAGATAAAAAGCTTTTGCACAGCAAAAGAAACAGTCAACAAAACCAAAAGACAACCGACAGAATGGGAGAAAATATTTGCAAATGACCTATCAGATAAAGGGCTAGTATCCAAAATCTATAAAGAACTTATCAAACTCAACACCCAAAGAAAAAATAATCCAATCAAGAAACGGGCAGAAGACATTAACAGACATTTGTCTAAAGAAGACATCCAATTGTCCACAAACAAATGAAAAAATGCTCAACATCGCTCGGCATCAGGGAAATCCAAATCAAAACCTCAATGAGATACCACCTCACACCAGTCAGAATGGCTAGAATTAACAAGTCAGGAAACAACAGATGTTGACCGGGTTACGGAGAAAGGGGAACCCTCCTACACTGTTGGTGGGAATGCAAGCTGGTGCAGCCACTCTGGAAAACAGTATATTGGTTCCTCAAAAAGTTGAAAATAGAGCTATCATATGACCCAGCAATTGCACTACTGGGTATTTACCCCAAAGATACAAATGTAGGGATCCGAAGGGGTACGTGCACCCCAATGTTTTTAGCAGCAATGTCCACAATAGCCAAGCTGTGGAAAGAGCCAAGATGTCCATCGACAGATGAATAGATAAAGAAGAGGTGGTATATATATACAATGGAAATTATGCAGCCATCAAAAGAAATGAGATCTTGCCATTTGCAACGACGTGGATGGAACTGGAGTGTGTTATGCTGAGTGAAATAAGTCAATCAGAGAAAGATGTGTATCATATGACCTCACTGATATAAGGAATTCTTAATCTCTGGGAACAAACTGAGGGTTGCTGGAGTGGTGGGGGTGGGAGGGATGGGGTGGCTGGGTGATAGACATTGGGGAGGGTATGTGCTATGGTGAGCACTGTGAATTGTGCAAGACTGTTGAATCACGGATCTGTACCTTGAAACAAACATGCAATATATGTTAAGAAAAAAAAAAGAAGATAGCAGGAGGGGAAGAATGAAGGGGGGGAATCAGAGGGGGAGATGAACCATGAGACACTATGGACTCTGAGAAATAAACTGAGGGTTCTAGAGGGGAGGGTGGTGGGAGGATGTGTTACCCCGGTGATGGGTATCTAAGAGGGCACGTTCTGCATGGAGCACTGGGTGTTATGCACAAACAATGAATCATGGAACACTACATCAAAAACTAATGATGTAATATATGGTGATTAACTTAACAATAAAATAAAAAAGATTTTATTTATTTATTTGAGAGAGAGAGAGCACACAAGCAGGGGGGAGGGGTAGAAGGAGACCCAGACACAGAATCCCCACTGAGCAGGGAGCCTAATGTGGGATCGATCCCTAGGACCCCAGGATCATAACCTGAGCTTAACCAACTGAGCCACCCAGGCGCCCCTTTAGGTGACTCTTAATGTCTCGTGTTCTATCTCAGTAATCCTCACAATAATTCTTACTCTTATCCCCACTTTACAGATGAGGAAACAGATATAAAGTGATTAATTCACAGGCAAATTCACATAGCTAGTAGCTGAGGAGCTGGGATCAAACCCAGACACATCAGACCCCAGAGCCCCCTTCTCTGCCTAAACTCTAAACTCCCTTTCAAGGGGAGGAACTAAAATTCAAACCTGAATCTTATGATTCTGAAGCTATATTTTTGCTACTATGTCACACTGTAACAAAATTCACAAATGATATGCACTTAGATCTGTTTATACTAAATACAGAGTTGTGGCTGCATTAGCAGATGCTGAGAACATATTAAAATGATGGCCACGATTTTTTAAAAAGATTTATTTATTTGAGAGAGAATTAGTGGAAGGGGCAGAGGGAGAGAAAATCTCAAGTCGACTCCGTGCTGCGCGTGGAGTCTGATGCTGGGCTGGATCTCACAACCCTGAGATCAAGGCCTGAGCCGAGATCAAGAGTCTGACACCTAACCAACTGCCTGACTGAGTCACCTGGGTGCTCCATAGCCACCATTTTCACAATTGAAGTCATCTGTCTGGTCCAAGACCCATCACAAGTGAGAGTTCTGACGCCATGTTGTTTATGCCTCTTTGTTCCAGTCACCCTGGAGGCATGCTGGATAAAAATTAAGGCAGAATTCTGGGAGAAAAGCCCAATATATATGAGCCAAGGATATATACCAAAACTTTAATCTACTGGGGACACTGGCTTGCCAGAGGGAATCCAGTATCATAAGAGCAAGGCATGAGATATGAGGCAGCTTCTCAAACTGAGGCTGTATGCACTTGTCCCTGCCTCAGACAAATCTTGCTCCCGTGAGGCATCCAGCTGCCTTTGTGGTTCTGCTTTACTGGAAGCTCTGCACATACTCCTCTCAAAATGAGCATCTTTGTAACAAACCCCAAATGAGTATCATTTCAAATGCTAATATGTGAGGTGAACAAAATAAAGGAGATGAAAAAAATCGTCTGAATATATTTATTTGTGATGATACATGAAGTCTGGTGTTTCAGGGAAACCATTTTCTAAAAGGAAAGCTACCCATCAAATGTGAGTTGTCAGACAGCTAACTCAAAAGCAGAAGAGGCATGGGATTTTTCTGCATATTAAATGCACAAAGAGCCATCTGCCTCAGATGATAGTGATGGAAACTGACAGACAATTCCATTAAGTATAATCTTCAAATTGAGACTTTAAGGAACAGCATGCAAGAAGAAGGTATGTTAAAGATTTATCATGCTTATGAACTATTTTTGTACAATTATTCAAAACAGACTGAGAGTAAATTATTTCATAAAATGTACTTGAAATGAGTGTGTACATTTAGGCCTTTAAAGTGTATATATTTATTAAAGAGCTCTTAACATCCCACTCTTTTATTTGGCATGCAGTTTTTGTTTTTAAACATCAGCTAAGTATTTCTTTGTTTAGGGATATTTTTCAAGCATTTCAGTAGGAAATGGAAAACATAATATGGCCGCTAATTTAGTAAAATTACATCTGGAGGAACATTGAACTCTGGGTGTGTGCTCTACCTATTTTATAAACGGCACTATATCAAATAGCGGGGGCGATTGGTATATTTTAAATATGATGGGAAATAAGTAAGACAGGTACTAATATCTTTATATATTATTTACAATGCCCTAATCTCATGCTTTCAGGAACTAGCCACACTCTTGTGCCATAATTCAAGCTAAACTTCATTCAGGTTCACATCTGCTTCCCCAGTAATCTTTCTCATCCCTTTGTGTCTCCAGGCAGATTCTGACACTTCCCATTACCTCCTCCATTCCATCACTTTGATCTTGTAGGACTTGAGGGTAATGGAGCTTATTTCTCCTTCCTCTGAAGAGCTGGCTCTGAAATATTTGGATTTGATATATACAATTATACTCTCGAATCTGGTCCACTGTGCACCTTCTGAGAGCATGTCCCTTTTCACAGGGGGCAGAACTGGTGCCAAGGAAAGAAAAGGGCTGTATGCTGTTTCTGCTCTCATGGCCAAGCAATACCTAAGAGTCTCTTGCTGCCTTCTCCATCCCCAGCTCCTGCATTCTTGAGGAGTGGAGCCACAGTTCCAGTTCCCATGAGTGGACCTTCTGGCAAATCTTTTGGAGGCTTACCACTAGCTATAAAATAAATTCTCTTAGAATCAAATATCAGATTAACTAAGAGAGAATGAAGAGGAAAAGTGAATTAGGGGTTGTTGTACCACCAGAAACAGACATGAAGAATGAGCCAGATTATTAATATTTTTTGTTTAATATTTAACAAACTGCAGCTCTCCACTTGCCAAAACTACTCCCCGGGTATAAATCTGGCCCAGATGGAATGAGAGGTTTCTTTTCCCTACTGCAAAATCTGATTTTTATCGTTCTCTCTGCAGTCCTAGAAATTGTCATACGCTCTAAATTTACTCTCTTCTCCATCCCAGTATACCAAAACTCAACCTGCCCTTCACTTTGCCCATGAGTTAAATACATTCCTAGTCATTGAGGGCGCCTGGGTGGCTCAGTTGGTTGGGCGACTGCCTTCGGCTCAGGTCATGATCCTGGAGTCCCGGATCGAGTCCCGCATTGGGCTCCCTGCTCAGCAGTGAGTCTGCTTCTCCCTCTGACCCTCCCCTCTCTCATGCTCTATCTCATTCTCTCTCTCAAATAAATAAATAAAATCTTTAAAAAAAAGATCTATAAAAAAAAAATACATTCCTAGTCATTGAAATAGTTCGGAGCATTTCCTACAGAGCTAGCAAGTCTCCTGCAGTTTTTTTCCTCCTCTGTCTCATGGTGACTTCAGACACAGGGAAAGAACAGGGGCTTGTGACCAAATCAGAAAGTTAAAGCTGGGAGAAGCTTTGTAGAAATCAGTCAGGGAAACCGAAGCGTAGAGGGGAAGCAATAGAGCCAGGGTCACTTGGCCAGCATGACCTGGGGCAGACGTGCCAACATGGGTAGGGATGCATTAACTCTGGGATCTGGCTACCAGAGGTCCAAGACTGATTCTACCACTTGCTAGCTGAGTGTCCTCTTGGGGTCTCAGTTTCTCCACCTATAAATTGGGGATAGTAACTGATATATACCTGCTATGAGAGTTTTGTGATATAGGAAGAATCCAATCAGTGTCAATGATTATTATTAAATATAGAGTGACTACCCATTTCAGTAAAAAACAAACAAACAAACAAACCCTCTTTACCCAAATGTTGCTTCTACAGAACTCAATTTTTCTTTTTACAACCACGGGCTTTAGCATACTCACTTATGATTCCGCCTATAAAATTTGAGAATAAACTCTAGAGCAGCCATCTGCCATTCCTTTTGTCCCAGGTATTCCCAAAGACATTAAATTAATGTTCTCTCTTGCCCTTGGTGACTTGACAAGCATGAAAAAAAAATACAGGATAAGGTTAAGGAAGAAAGGGAAAGGGGAATGAATGTCATAGGAGGGCAGTGCACAGAATGGAGGGAAGGAAAAAGAGGGTTCCACAGGAGCAGGAAGAATTCCTTTCTGCTAAGAACTTAAGAAATCATCTAATCCAACTGCTCACATTACATTTGGGGAAACTGAGGCAGAGAGAGGGGATGGGTTTCCACGGTGCAGAGGTAGAATAAGAACCCAGGATCCAGTTTTCCAAATGCCCTTCCTCCTGCCTAGAATGCTTTTCATTCTGCACCACTCTCCCCATACCACCCTCTTGCCTTTTTAATGCTTATTAATTTTAAAATCTCAGCTCAAACATCCCTTCTTCTGGCAAGTGTTCTCTGACCTTCCCCCACCACTTGATCTAGTCCTTGCTATGCACTTTCATAGCACCTGCCAGTGTGTTTCTTCCCCATTTCGCCATTCTCTACCCACCACACAGGGCTGGTAATCTGCACTACATAAACACGCGAGTCAATTAGGGAGCAAGAAACATAGAGCATGTGCTCCACATAGGATGCTTTTTACTACAGCAAAGAAACATCTCCATATAATTCATTCATAAAGCAACAGACAGAAATCGTTCCCATTGATGCATCTTTCAATAGCAAGGTTGACATAGGATTCATTAAAGAAGACTTAATTGTGATGTTCCCTCCTGAGAGTCAGTGTAGCTCTTTCTCTCTAACCAGTTCCTCCTTTCAAAGCAAGCAGTGCTAAAGAGAACAAGAACTAATAAGCAAATTCTGTCAGTTGTTCTAGTGCTTTATTTTTTTTCTAACACTTGCACTTATCACCCCAGACATACTCTATGTGGAACAAATTGATTAAAACATAAAATGAGGATTCACTTTCTGTTAGGCTCTGCTGTGTGTAGTTATTGGGATGTAAAAAGATCCAAGTGGCTTAATTAAATCCAAAAAAATCCATCTCCTACTGTCTTATCTTCAGCTGTAAAGTGTAAGCTCCTTGCTGAGAAGGGCAGAGGAAGAGAACTGACATTTATTGAGTACCTACTACATGCCAAGCACTAGGTGAGACAGCGTTCATCATGATTGTTCAGCACGAATGATTACTCAGCAAATATTTGTGTACAGCACTGTCCTAGGAACTGGGGAGTCAGCGATGAAAAAACTAAAGTCCTGCCACCCCTCAGTTTCCAGCCCAGTGAGGGGAGACAGACAGTAAGCAAAGGAAAAGACCACATGATGTCAGATAGGAATTATTTCCATGTAGAGAAATAAAGCAGATTGAAGACATAGGAGTAATGGGAAATATTTTCAACTAAGTGGTCAGGAAAAGCTTTCTGAGGAGGAAGCCCTGAAAGAGTGACCTGAATGATGTGAGTGACAAGGCTCGTGACTACTGGGATGAAGAGAATTCTTGTCAGAGGAAGCAGCCAGCACAGCGGTCCTGAGGTGGGAATATGTCTGAGTAGCTGGAGAAAAAGGAAGGTGGGCCAACGTATGGAGAATCCAAGAAGCGAGACAATAAGGATAAGGAGATGTGGACCGAGGCCAAATCATGTTGCTACGCTAAGGACTTTGAACTCTATCACAAACTTCAAAACATTTTGGAGGGTTTTGAGTGAGGGCATGCCATGATCTGATTTACTTTTTACGTGGTTGCATGTCATTTAATCCTCAAAATAACCTTAAGAAAGAAGTAGTATTAACCTCAGTTTATAGAGGTAGAATTGGGGGGGTGGGGAGATTCAAAATCTTGCCCAAGTTGGTTCTGCTTGTAAATGGTAGATTTGCAATTCCAACTCAGGGTTCCCAACCTAAGGCTTTTCACACCTTCCCTGCCACTTGTGTCCTGTGTGATTTTGAAACATGGTCACAGCACCCAGCATGCAGCCGCCACCTGGTAGGTATTCCCTAAATGAATTCTGGAGACTCAAACTGCCAAATTCCTGGGACAGCTGGGTGTTTGGGTCATTGAAGAAGTAGATATGGAGAATAAAGGGACTTTTATGATCAAAAAAGAGAATGAAAAAAATTAAGATGTTTTGATCTGTGCTCTATTTCAGGCCCTATTGGTCCATGGAAAAACCATGATTTTTTTTCAGTGCTTCAATGTTTGCTTCATTTGATATTTAAAATTCTGTCTTCTACATACAGTGCTGTGCATGTACACACACATTGACTTTGAAAAGGATGATCTCTTGCTGTTCTGTCCAAGGGTCTATGGAAATGACATCCATTAAGATTTGAGTTTGCTCCTAATGGCTATCATGTCAAGATGAGTAAACCATGACTGGATGGTGTGCCCTTTCTCCTTTTTACATCCATATAACCCACCTTAAAGTGGTTCCTTTTCCATCCTTTTCCCAGGGTACCTGAAAGAGAAAAGACCATTTTCAGGTGAGTACACATTATGCACCCCACCTCTGACTCAAACCCACCCCTGAATACCCGAAGGCTAATTCCTCATAGTTGTTCATGCAATAAAGACTAGTAAGGAAAGGGATACTTAGGGTTATGAACTGTCCTTGGTGCTGGAGTACTAGTGTGCTAAGACAGGTGGCCCTTGATCTCAGGAGCCTGTAGGCTTGTCTGGGACATAAGGCCAAATACATTCTCACACAAACATTAAATGGAAATGTGGAAAGGCGTTGAAGGAAACAAACCAGAAATTCTAAGAGCTTTCAGCAGGGCCCTCACTTAGTCTGGGGTGGAGGCACAGAGGGTTCTCTGATGAGTGACTCACAGAGGATGGGCAGGCATTAAGAAGATAAGAGGAGAAAGGAAGAACAGTCCAGGCTAGGAGGTTTCTTGGAGCTCTGAAAAGGGCAGAATCAAGGGATTCTGGAGGACATGAAGAGAGCTATTGTGACTGTGGCCCAGAGAGAACACAGGAGGACTTCAGGAAGGAGGCAGAGACTTTCAGGGTCTGATCTCCGCATTGCTTTTGCCCCTAGTACTCACTGTACTGATTGTTGACATAGCCTCTAGGTGAGACAGCACAATAAACAAGCAAAAACAGGCTCAGGGGAAATCCTAAAAGCTCCTGGGGTGTCTAGACATAGTGGTTCTCCAAACCTGTAAGGAGACAGGGGATGGAGAGGAATTTGCAAAGAAAGCCATTAACATCACCTCCCCAGGGAGAGGAGCTCCAGGTGAGGCTCTCTGGGAACCTGGCCATAGCGAATAGTCATTTACTTCCTGGGGCTTCTGTATGAAATGAGAAGCAGTCATTAGCACAGCAAGCCGCCCTCATCCTTCCATCTCCATAATAACACTGTCACCAGAGGACGGAAAATTACCCTGACGTCTCTATATCTCTAAATTGCACTTTGGAGACAGACTGCGTAAGGCAAACAGACCCCAAGTGAAAACCTCCTGGCTAGACTTCCAAGCCAAGGACTAATAAATAACCCTGAAATATACAATCTGACTGCAGTGTTACTCTGTAGCTTGTGGCTTCTGCCCTAGGGAGGACCATGAATTGCAGGACCTGACAGGAGGGTCAAAAAAGTGGGGTCTGCCTGGTGGGTTGAGGTCCTGCAAATTAACCCCATGGTGGTGCTTTCAGAGCAAGTTGGCCTGCTTAGGCAAAGACTAACCTCAACTAGAGGAGAAGGCCTGGAGGCAAGGCCTCCTGGGCATGAAAGGATCAACTCCAGCCCACAAAGTGCAGGGATGAGACATCCTGCCTGAATGAAGGAGCTCTATGAATCACAGAATGGAAGATTTTTAGCAGTGATTGAAAATGCTCATTAGGGGAGAGCCTGTATAGCATTAAGTGAGCCCAATTGAAAGGTGCAAGATTTTCATAGTCTGTGTTTTTCTTTCTCAGTCAAAAACACTCTCAATTTGCCAAAGCACTTTTGCAATCATTTGTAAATTGGTCTGCCAGGGTCTCCATGAGAATGTTAAATGACAAGAAAAGAATCAATATCTCATCGCTGACTCGGGGGTAGGCATCGGTGTGAAAAACAAGATTCAAAGCACCATAGAATGATGCAAAGATGTCAGTCTCCTGGGATGAAAAATAATTAAGCAAAAGGTGCCAAATGCCAAGCTAGAGAGAATGATCTAAATAACGAATGCAAGTAAATCCAACATAAGGCATCTATAAATGTTGAAGCTTTTTTTTAAATTTGATTTTGTCAGGGACTACTGAGAAGAATTACATCAAATAAGATTATCAAGAATAAATTGACTTGCACAGAAGCAATGGCTGCAAAAAATTGCCATGTGAATTATAGAGAAAATAAATGAACAACTTTAGAAATAGGGAATTTACAGAGAATTTAGTACAAAATCTGCATCCTGGAAGAGGCACTGCTTTTGGGGTGGAGGACTGCTATTTGGGAGTCAATAATTGTTAGCGTTTGTCAGGTGTTCACTATATACAGGTACCGTTGTGAGGGTTTTTTGTTTTTTTTTTTTTTAACATTCAGCAAGCCCTGAAGTATACAGGTTATTATCCCTGTTTGGTAGTGAGGAAACTGTGGCACGGACAGGTCAACTATCTTATCCAAAGTCACATAGCAAATCAGAGCTGGGATTCCAAGTCTCAGTCCCAGAGCTGTTGCTATTTGAATCTACTTTTCATAATTTCCTATCCATTTGGCTCAGAAAAAGGGAATATTGGAGGGACTAGCTGAAATTCCTACAAGAACAAGAAAGGAATAGTTAGATAGCTTTAACCAAGCAAACTGTTTTCTCGGGGGAAAAATGAAATGCCAATGGGAAGAGAGAAGACCGGCATTGTTTTGGGCATGGCCGTCACCAAGGCTATTATCTCTCCCCCAATGACATTACAGAGGTTTCAAGCTTCTGGCTGCAACTTCAAAGAGAATCCTGGGTTTTTCTCTAAACACAGTTATATTTAGCAAAATAAATATAAATTGGAAAGCAAGATACAGAAGTATTACTTATACATGTTTTTCCCAAGCTCCTATAGGAAAAGGAAATTCAACAAAGTAATAATTTGAAATATTTTTAAATAATTACACAACAACAAGGCAAAAAGCCAAAACATCCTCTTCTTTTTCATGATACTCTGACTCCTTTTGCGTTCCTACTTCTTGGAATAACAAACCATTGTCTCTTTTTATTTCTTTTCTATTTTAGAAAAGCTGCACAAATGCCTTTCAAGCTCATGTTATCCTCTTCTCAGCAAATTATCAGTGTTTCCTGAAATATTTCCTTAAACATTGCAAAGGCTGGTAATCAAATCCTTCAAGAATAAACAACTTTTTTTTTCTTTCTTTTTCTCTTGTGGTTTTATACCACCAATGTCTTCTCTTTCCTCCGAATAAATATATGAATAAAATTCTCTTCCCAAATAACACATGACCATTTTCATGTTTTACTTTAGGGGGAAGTTCTGGAGTGATTGTTGATACAGTCCAGGCCAACAGCTTCCACCAGTAGATGCCAATGATCCTATTTTCTATGTACTTAGTAGTCACATTCCTTTTTCTTTTTAATGGCTCTTTTATTATGCAGACCCGTTAAGTCAATTAATTGTGTTTGGATGCAGTATTCTGTGAGCCAGGAGAGGATCTTGGCTGAGAAAAAAGGGTCTTAGAAAGGGGGAAAGAGGATTAGGTGGTTTTCTGGGGAAGGTACTGAAAGAGAGCCCACTGCCCAAGTGGCCCAGGTGTGAATTGAATGGTGACAGGGAGAAGCCAAGCCTGCCAGAATGAGCAGCCCTGGCTTGGCGGAGTTTTCCTTCCAGCCAGCAGCTGAGTGCTTCCTTCATTAGATCATGGTACACTCTCTCCTCTGGGTCTTTCTTTCTCTTTCTCTTTTGTTTCCTCAGCCATTCAGAAAACCTTTCCCTTCACTCCCTCCTCCCTTTTCTCTCCCCTCCCTACCTTCTCAATCTCTGTCTTCTCTCCCACCTTTCTTTTGTTACTAATGTTTTATAGGATACACTCCATGTGGTTGGCATTTTCCCCCCAGGGAATTGATGTGCAATCTTTTGTTCTTCCAAGCTGTTTTTGTTTCCAAGAGACAAAATACCCACTTTGTGTCATGTTCTCTTGTGTGTGACTAATGATAGCCGAACAGTTATGAGCTATTTATTTGTATTCTTAGAAAGCTTAAATTAATGCCATTTTTAATATAACAGTTATATTAGCATAAATTGTTTGCTTCTAAAACAAAACATTTGAAAGCAAGTTAAATGGTTTAAATTATAGATGTCCATTGACTACTAAAGCATCAGAAAATAAAGACTAGTAACTGTCAGTCCAAACTGCGGCACTGTTTCTTTTACCTACATGTTGATGAGATGACTTCCTCTGCCTTCTAAGAACAAAAGAATATCTGGGTGGGAAGAAATAGTAAATGCCATCAAGGCCAATCATGTGCATCTATTCTCATTTCTGATATTTACTTTCTGTGTTGGTTCTCTCTCTTGCCATTTTTTATATAGCAATTAATATTAGTCATAAGATAAAAGGCTTTTAAAACTAAAGATCTTGCCATAATTGAACTTTTAATAAACATTATTGAGTGAATGAATGAATGAATGGATGGATGAATGATGTTTGGGTAGATGAATGGTGGGTGGACAGAAGGATGTATGTTGAGTAGATGGCTGGCTGTCTGGGTAGTAGATAGACAGATGAGGATGGATAGGTGGATGGATGGAGGGATGGATGGTTGGATGGATGGATGGGTGGGTGGTTGGATGAATGAATGGATGGATGGATGGATGGTGGATGTTAGTTGACTCTTCTCATCAAATCAGATCATTTGAGGAATATTACCATTAGGTTTGTTAATTGTCAGTCAAATGAGTCCCTGCTTTATGCAAGACATGAAGGTGGGTGGATGTTTTGAGACAATATGTAGGAGATGTGGTCTCAGCCCTCA
Organism: Callorhinus ursinus; assembly: GCF_003265705.2. Classification (NCBI taxonomy): domain Eukaryota; kingdom Metazoa; phylum Chordata; class Mammalia; order Carnivora; family Otariidae; genus Callorhinus; species Callorhinus ursinus. The sequence goes on from NW_027397118.1 coordinate 7,765,487, forward strand.
AAAAAAAAGTTGCAATCTAATTCAGAAGTAAGACAATATATAAATTACAATACACTTTCAATTAAATGCAAAATTATGTAGTACAAACCGTTCAGAGAAAACTCAGGCGGAAAAAGCAAAAGAATTTCAAGTAGAAAATGGAGTATTCAAGGAAAGCCTTACAGAAGAGACCTAATCTGAGCAAGTGTTTAAAGGACAGATTAGGTTTGGACAAGTGGGGAAGAAGGGCAACTTCTAGGAAGTAACAAATGAAATTTGGTGGCACCAAGTCATTTCTCTTTTACTGATAGTTTTCCTCTGTTCAAGGGCTTTCAGTAGAAGGCATGATAACCTTGTCTTTTCTTTAATTATACACTCAGTCCCTAGCACAGTATCTCACACAATTAGGATCTCAATTGACATGCAGTGAATGAATGATGAATGAGATGAATGAAGAGCTATACCTAAAGTCCCTATCCAGGCTATCATCCCTCCTTGGGATTCTTGGCATAAAATGAAGTTCAGCTACACCTTGGCTAGTATGGATTATATTTGGTTAGACTCTTCCTGCATAAAAGAACCCTGATAGCAAGTTTACAATATGGATTGATGATAGATTGATTAAATAAAATTTGTTCTTTAGCAATAATGGAAACAAATATTTTTTTACATTTTTCCAAAAGGAACCCTTTCATATTTGAAATAAATAGAAAAAGGCCAAAGGGAAAAATAAAGCCATGCTTTGACAAATCTTAATTAAATAACCTAACTACCAGCTTTTTAGAAAAATCAAATCTAGTAATATTTTGCCCACGGATTGTTCTTCAAGAGGATAATAACAAATCACTCCACTGGCTTTAGCCTTGCAACCAGCAACGTGCAGTAATTTAATTAGCTGATTTGCCATATCAGCAGTTTAAAGACTGCAATTGACTACTCAGAACTAGACAGAAAACTTGACTGGGAAGTGGTAGTTGCCTCTAAAGGTCCTGGGCAGGAAGTAATGTGGGGATTTTGTTAAAGACTTTAAGTGTTCTTAAGTGTTGAGCCCTGGATTCCCTAAAGTCCATCTGTTTTTGAAGTCCCTTTGGGAGCCTTTAGCTCCAAGGCTAGAGAGAAAATAATGGAGAAAAAGGAAGGAATATTATAGCCTCCAAGAAGATCCTGACTGCCTCAGGACCTTTGCATTGACCATTCCTTCTTTTATTTTTTTATTGTTATGTTTATCACCATATATTACATCATTAGTTTTGGATATAGTATTCCATGATTCATTGTTTGTGCATAACACCCAGTGCTCCACGCAGAACGTGCCCTCTTTAATACCCATCACCAGGCTAACTCATCCCCCACCCCCCTCCCCTCTAGAACCCTCAGTTTGTTTTTCAGAGTCCATCGTCTCTCATGGTTCTTGACCATTCCTTCTGTTTAGAAGGTTCTGCCCATAACAGCCAAGGCTTCCCTCACTTCTTCACTTCCCTCTGGCCTCTATTCAAATGTCACCCCAACAGAAAGACTTTCCCAGGTCTTCCTATCTATTTTGACATTCCCTCTCCTTCCTTTTCCCTCCTGACCTCCTTTACTCTCCATACCCCTACACTGCCTCATTTTTTCCCATAGTACTTATTCACATGATATAAATATTTGTTTGCTTGTTGTGAGTTACCTCACATGAGAATAGATGGGATAAAAACCTTATCACTTGACAGTCATATTCAATACTTAACCTTCACTAAAGGCTAGAAGGGGCCTGCCATACAGAAGGCACTAATATCTGTTTAAGGGCTAAGGGAATGAATTTATTGCATTTTTGCCTTGCATATTTAATCCCTTTAAAGAGCTAAGGTGAAAGGAAGGCTCTAATAGGACTTGTTGTTAGCATTTCTTGAATACCTACTATATGTGAGGCCCTGGGTTAGTCACCTTATATTCACTAGCCCATCCAATCTTCACAACTTTATGAAGTAGATTCTATTACGCCCCTTTTATGGGGAAGCAAACTAAGGTAGTCACTGCCTGCCACACAGAAGAATTATATTTAGGATCATCCCCTTAATAACCCATGTGTATTGAAAATAAAGAAACTACTTTAATGAGTGATAATAAGCTGACATATAAAGTATTCACTATATGTTGGGTACTTTCCTGAGCATATTATATTACGTTGCACATCATTAATTCATTTAATCCTCCCACAGCCTTATGAAGTAGCTTCTGGTATGATCTCCATCTTACAAATCAGGAAAAGGAGCCAGAGAGGAATTGTTCAAGGTCACACATTCAAGCTAAATGTCAGAGTCTGGCTCCAGCATCATGTGGAAATGCCATTAAAACAACAACAAAAAAAATGGAACCCCAAAGAAGAGAGGTACTCAGGACTGGAATCTGAGTCAGCTCCACAGATCCACAAGGACTCAGCAGGTGCTATCAGATGGGGGTTACAAAGGACCCAGAGACTAGAGCATTACTTTTCCCTGAATAAGCAGCTGATGCAATATTTACAGAAACTGTTCATTAAAAAGACCACTAGAGGTGGAATCTCTTACCAAAGGGGATTTTTATACCTAATAATCACTAGATAAGTGAAAAAATTCATGCTCCATGGAGCTAAAAATTCTTTCCCGAGGGGAATGGAAAAAGCAGTCCCCAAAATAAAAAACAGACATGTAGGAAAATCATTATGCTAGATAACGTACATGACAAAAAAAAAAATCGCCCAGTCCCTCGCATTTAGCTAAAGACTTTTTTTTTAATGAGGTTCTTTTATTTGCATCTAAGAGATTTCTTTTTCCGCTTGAATTGCCGCAAAAAGAGCGAGTCAAAAAGAAAAGTTAGTGGGAATGGAATTCAATAATATTTAGGAAGAAGAGAAATTAAATATTATTTGATGTCTCAATTCCTGGTTGGCGACACATAAGTTCCTAGCAGGGAGCTTACTTAGCTAAGCTTCAGGAAGCATGTTCAATAGGTTGTGATTCCACACACACATATACACTTACATACATACAGGAGATGGGTGGGGAGGTAGAAGGGAAAGAAAGAAAAAGTCTGAATTCTCTAGTAGCACCCAGCGTGCAACTTAGAGACTGTAGTTCAGACTTTGTGTCTGTATTCTTGTCACTTTTCTTCAGCCAACTAGAATCTTAATAACTTAAATATTAGTAGTTATTTGTTGAGCACTTTCAATGAGCCCAGAACCATTGTATACTAAGTGCTTTCTGATTATTATATCATTTATATTCTCACAATCCCATGAAAGAGATGAAGAAATCAGGGCCCAGAAGGGTGACCAAGACTAACCCCACCTTATAGCTGGTAACAGATGCAGCTGAGATGTGCACTGTGGCAGATTCCACTCAAGATTCTGAGTTGTCAACCAAGCCACAGTAGGGGTTTGGAACACTTTTGGGGTAGCTTTAGTTCACTTCCAATCCCACTCCCAAACCTCACAGAATGAGGCCAGGTGAGAAATGTCTTCTCAAAATGAAGAGGTGGGCTTTTGTACCAGAATAATCAATGCTGGGAGAAGTGACAGACCCATTCCAGTAGCTGTTATTTATACCTGTAATGTATTTGTTGAGTAGGTGACCGGCCCTGAAATGATTGAAGAATTGTCAAGGGACACCATCCAGATGTTATGCCTCCTGATAGTCCTAAGCAAGGGAGATCCATCTCAAGGCACGACAACCCTAAAGACAAACCGCAAGCTGCTCAGTAATGCCCAAGGCCAGTTTTGCACTGGGAGAAATGGTTTGTCACCTGACTTTTTGAGAATCACCAGAGATGTGATCTCAGAAGATACTGGAATAGGAAACATCAGGCAGATCAGGGTCAGCTATAGAGTCCTCCTTTCATTTCCCTTTTGGAAAATTCAAGCATATTGTTTCAGGTTGGGGATCCCCTGAAACAGGGATCTGGGGATCCCCCAGAAACAAAACCTGAGATGATTATTTAGTACATGTCATTTATTTGGGAAGTGATCTCAAGAAAACCAGGAGGAAAAGGATGGGAAGGGAGCCAATGCAGAGTGTTTACCAGCAGGTCCCATTGGGGTTCAATCCTGCTGAGGTCCTCAGGGATCACTTAGATTGTGCCTCAGATTCAGGGCATTTATCTGCCAACTTCTGTCCATCATTTTTCGAGAGATGTTCCCAGGGGCAGCTCACTGACATTTCTGGCCCACCCTGTGGGTATGCTGCGAATGCTCAGGTGGCCAAAGAAAGCCAAGGGAAAGAAGGACAGGTCAGAGCAGTCCAAATCTGTCTGGCCAGGGTGTGTGGGGATGGAACAGGCCCCAAGGAAGTGGGTCAGGCGTCAACAATTCCTGCCACATGTACAGAATACTAGTTCTATGGGAAAGGCAACAGCCTGCATGTCAACAAGAACCTGTAGCAGCTACTTGGCTCTAACCAATTGTTGGCCATCCAAGAATGTGGACCCATTGTTCAAGGAAATCACAAATCTAAGTTTTATTTGAAATCTCTTGATTTTCAAATGTGTTGGTAATTAATTCAGAAATTTAAAAACACTATGCAGGCTAAACAAAGCTCATCTGCTGGTCCCAGTTTATAGCTTCTGATACAATAGGTACCTGTCACCTCACAAGGCCTTTTCACATCCCAGGGAGAAGCCCAGCTTTCAAGAGGTTCCTGCACAGGGCACGTCTCAGAGTTGTCTGATCTGTTGATACAAAGGTCTGCCAGCTCCGGTTGTCTCTTCCCCCAAGCCAACCAACTGTTTTGTGACTCTACCATTTCCTGCAGATGAGCCCTCATCAGAGGTTTCAGTCTTAGATCAGGAGCTTCTGAAGGAATGAAGTTTTGCTGTTCATTTTTCACCCATCACACAAAGATGGGAATTCTCAAGGGCAGGGGCACCATCAGTTGGTACCTCTTCTAGCTTGCATGCCAGGAAATCTGCTCTCATACCCTTTCAACACCATTCTAAAAAGAAGGTTCCAACAGTGACTAGAGACAATAGTAATAAAAGTTATTTTCCAGACACCTGCACACCATTATGCACCTCTTTAAACTTCCAGAGAGGCGATGGTTAGAGAATGAGGGTCAGGCTCATTTACTCATTCAACAGATAATTACTAGTGCCCACTGTGTTGTACTGCTGTTGTAGGTACAAGGCTGAACAAGATGAACAGGCTCTCTTCTCTCCTGGCACTCACATCCTATTCAGAGAAACACACACGCACATTGGAGAAGTTGAGAAAGCATCCCCATTAACTACCTATGAGACCTCCTTGACCAGAGGAGGGTAATACCACCTGACCTGCCCATCCTACATATCTGTGTCCAGGTCAGGTGAAGCCATGGGTGTGGAAGGAGTTGGAAATCTGAGGACAGTGAAAGCATGTTCATCACTCACCTGGTCCATCCCCGTAGCCTCTCCCAGGTGGAGAAGAGCTATACCTTCCAGTCACACAGGAGGAAGTGGTTAGGTAACATCTCTAGTGTTTACCCAGAAGTTATACCTGGGTTGGACAACTGCTGTATCAATGTTTAGAATTCACAAGAAAATAGACCCCCATCCATAAAGATTCACTGTTTCACAGCAAATTAAGGTATTTTACCCTAAAAATTAGTTTTGGGGAATCTACACCAAAGCCTGTAGCCTTGTGTTTGAATGTTTCTTATAAAAGTGGGTTTAGTAAATATTAATGGTATTCAAAGATGGGAGAGTCTGGAAGTATCATCTTGGTCACTCTCCAATTTTATAGCTTGGAAAACTGCAGTCTAGAGAGAGGACCTGACTCATCAGAGGCTTCACAGCTGGTGAGAGCAGAGCAGAACAGGACCAGGACTTAAGAAATCCACAAGATGTGGACTTCTCCACAAGAAATCACAAAAATGACCTTCCCTGTGAATCTCTCTGACTCATTCAGTACATTCCTACTGAGAACCTTTCAATCCAGGGTCCTTGGGTAAGCACTCGGGACAAGAGTTTTCTTAAAATAAGTTTACCAGGTGTTTTTGTGGGAATTCTGATTCAGGAGCTCCAAAGTGGGCACCTGTATTTATAACAAGTGCCCCTGAGTTATTATGGGAACGAGACAAGCTGCAATACCAGCCTGACTGGCTTGGGGCATTGTTCTCATCCAAGCTGAGCATGACCATCTTAGAGCACACATCCCTGGGATCCCCTCCAGTGACACTTCATAATCATTTAATTTTATTTCAAAAGCTTTCCTGGGCAAACCTGATGCACACCATGTGCCTGGCAACTCCTGACAATATAGGTAAGACCACTGCTACAGAGGTCACACACCTGGATTGAAATCCCAGCTCCCTAGTTACAGGCTATGTCACCTGGGGTAAAGGCACTTCTCTGCAGCAAACCACAAGGAGAATGGCAATGGAACCTATCTCTGAGGGCTCCTGTGAAAATTAAATTAGATGGTTCATGTTGAGCACAGTGTCCAGCACATGGGCACACAATGAATGTTAGCTCTTATTTTATTTTATGTAGTCTGGCAAACCCACACTTACCCGATAGCTTAAACCTCCATGTGAAGCTACAGTTCCATGGTGTAATGAAGATAAGCAATATTGGAAGAGAGCATGTAACCAAACATTTTGTACTAAGAAAACAAATGCTAAGAGCTCTATACATACAGACTTTCAATATTGAACAATTTCCACATTGTGAAAACTGCCCCTCCCTTCTCCACATCTAACCAACAGCCTTCCTGTGTCCCCTCAACTTAGGGACATTACCTAACTTGTCCTTGGTAAGGACAGCCTTCCTATGCATCCCCCCAACTTAGGGATGTTACCTAGCACAAGCATTACAGTAAAGAAAGCATTTGGAGTTACCTTTACACACATTATGGACTTCTCAGAAAATCCTCGAATCTTTCAAGGTTACCCAAGAACACTGTTGAACTGATGGAGATGCTCTGAATCAGGTCACTTTTTTAGCAACTTCCCTGATTAGGGGTTACTGAAAGCCATCCATTTTTGTGTTCTGCAAAGAAATTATCCCATTCCAGGGAATAAGACTGTTTCAAAGGAGCTAAGAAAATAAACACACTTTTCCTGTATTAAAGCATCCGCCTTCTTTGAACTTCTCATTTTTAGAATATCTCCACTGATAAGGACAAATGCAATTTTCACCATCAGTGGATCTGAACAGACAATTACATTAAGGCAAATAAGACAGGGTGAGGCCAATGATGTAAATCACATTGTGTGCATCTAACGTGCAAACAAACCCTCAGATAAAAATGAACCCTCAAAAAGCAGTCAACAATTATTACTCTTTTTTTTTTCATCTAATCAGGATGTAATTTGCATAAACATTCCTCTACCTACAACCTCCACAAAATCATTTGCTGGCTTTGGGAGGTCTGGGGAGAAGGTAGAATTCAACCAATCTGCAAAAGATTTTTCCTTAGGAAACCATTCAACCCCCTGGGGAAGGGCTTACAGGCGGCTAATAAAAAGAATGTCCTCACTATTACAGAATTTCTGGCCCACAAGGTTCTCTCACATCCAGTTACCATTCGGTCCTCCCCACAACGCAGTGAGTTTGACAAGAGAGATCCTCTCTTTTTTTTTTTAATATTTTATTTATTTATTTGAGAGAGAGAGAATGAGAGATAGAGAGCACAAGAGGGAATAGAGTCAGAGGCAGAAGCAGACTCCCTGCTGAGCAGGGAGCCTGATGTGGGACTCGATCCCAGGACTCCAGGATCATGACCTGAGCCGAAGGCAGTCGCTTAACCAACTGAGCCACCCAGGTGCCCGAGAGATCCTCTCTTATCTTTATAATGGAGATAACTGGTCTCACAATAAGTGACAGGACCAGAATTGGAGTCTTACTTTCCACTGGACCATGCTAGGGTTGTCTCTAAAGTCTTTGCCCAAGTGATGAGTATTAGCCCATCCAGTAGTTTCTCCCAGGCCTGATGCAGCTCTGACTCCTCAGCACAGAATTGGACAATGCTATAGAGCAAAGCAAGGAACTTGGAAAGGGGCAGCAAAAACTGCACTCAGCATAGCTGAGATTTACATTTTTTGCAAGTGGCGTTTGAGCCAGCCAAGCGGGGGAAGCAAAAGGTCAAGCTCACAGAATAAACTCGTGTTGAGCTTTTGTGTTGCTGGAGAAAGGGAAAGAAATGATATTCAGGAAGAGTGTCAGGGAAACCACGGGGAGGGTAAGATGGAGCAAGGCATGAATGCACAGGCAGAGAAAGGCAACAGCCTGCTCTTTAAAATCTCCCCAGTGCTTGGTATCAGAGAACAGAGACCCAGGCTGATATGCTTCTGAAAGGAAGCTGGCAGCTCATGGGGTATTATTTGTAGGTCTCAAAGACATGGCAGTCCATGTTTGATGAAGACCTGAGGTTCTAGCCAATGCTGGTGCCAAAAAAAGTGTAGGCTCTCCACAGCCCACCCTACTACTTGGCTTTTGACATGCTTCTGCATCCCCCTGGCTGCTGACAGGGCTGGTGGAGGACAATTTTACTGCTTCTCTGTGGAAGAGGCAAGCATGCGGCAAGCATGGGACAGAGGGAGGAAGGGATTGGGGAAGAGGACTCCAGTCTCTGGGGAGATTTGACTTCCCCAGAAAAAGAAGGGAGAATCCATGAAATGGTTCAGCCAGAGCAACCTTGCTTTGCTGCTTTATGTATCATCTCCAGCTAAGAAAATGAAGCGTCCAAAGATGACAAAATGGTATCTATCATTGCTGGGGGAAAACAACAACTTGCAAAACACTGCCTATGTACTTACTAAGGCCCTTTCCAGATCTGGGGTTCTAAGATTCTCCCCTCTCCAGCAGAAAAAGGGTCTGCTTCATTCTTTAACCCAATATTTTCTTGAGGTGGGAATTAATGTATTACCATGGATTTTACATGGTACTTAGAAAGCATTGTTTAACAATTATGCATTTATTTTAAAAAGGTATCTCATGTTTATAGCAACTGATACTGGGTTTGCATTTATGATAATGATACCAAATGTCTTTTTAAAGTCAATTTATTTACACTTTTAAAAAGTAAGTCACTTTCATTATTCAGTAATTGTCAAGTAATAGCATGTGTTGGACATGGAGATGGCAAAAACCATGCAGTCTGATTCCCAGCAGTTGGGGAGTTGCTGTGTTGATCCTGTCGGTGGATTCAGCTCAGCACTGGCATGGAAGCTAGTGGAGTGCCCAGCAGGCCACACAGACCACTGAGAGTCCTAGACCAAGTCACTGTGAAGCAGTGGCCACCGTGTGAGAATTCACAACTGGCCATTGCATATTTCCCATCCCAGGGGCAAGGACAAGCTAAAGACACAAGTCACAAGATAAGATAGCAAAGTCAAAGATCCTGCCCACAAAGGGTGGAGTAGGGGAGGCACAAGTAAGGGAAAAGAATGGATACCAACTTTTTGTGAGCTTGGGTCCAACACAAACTCTGCCTTCTAACCAGGCTGGTCTAGCACTGTCCCATAACCATGCTATTAACTTTCATCCCCATACCTTTATGTTTTCCTGCCAGAAATGACCTCTGTTTTCCTCTCTACCTTTTGGACCTCATGTTCTACCTTCTCCCTGAAGTCTTCCTTGATCATTCCAATACTACAAATATTCTGGTGCCTCACTTTGCCATTTTCCATGCACTTACCCCTATTGCTTCAACCCAACCTGCTTTCCCCCCAGCAGGAAATGCACACCAGTGATGATGTGTGGGATAATTTAAGGGTAAACTGACTCAACCTTAAAACAAACTGAGGGCTCTAGAGGGGAGGGGGGTGGGGAGATGGGTTAGCCTGGTGATGGGTATTAAAGAGGGCACATATTGAATGGAGCACTGGGCGTTATACGCAAACAATGAATCATGGAACACTATATCAAAAACTAATGGTGTAATGTATGGTGATTAACATAACATAATAAAATAAAATAAAAAATAACATGAAATCACAGGGTGAGAAAGTCACTTCTTTTTTGCTTCTATGTCAGTGCTTCTGATTAAGTCAAGAAGAAAGTCTCAGTTTGGTACTAATATGTCTTTTTTTAATTATTATTATGTTCAGTTAGCCAATATACAGTACTAATATGTCTTTAACAACATTTGCTAATCTCCCTTCTTAACAGAGAGAGAGTTCTGGATGAGAACCTTCATCATGCATTAATATCCATCTAGAATTTAATGATATTATTTTGTTTTTATTGTACCTCTTTTTAATTAAAGCAAAGTTATTCTGCTTTTTCACTTGGCATCATGATTTTTAAATCAATATATTTAAACAAAAATCTAATCAATTTAGAGAAAATATTATGTGCCAGCACATAACAATGCATTTATACATAAGGTGCCATGTGGACATAACAAATATTGGCAAGGTGGTATAACAAGGACTGAAATTTGGAAAACACTGTCAGACTTTCTTGTGAGCATGGTTAATCTGTTCATCTTCACATGGCAGAGGTCAACCAGGATGAGCAGGAGTTAGAACCTGGCACTAGCTTGTCCTGGCTTCCTGATCAACTCCTTCATCATCTAGACTCTCTTTCCAGTTCCAACACCTCACTCATTCTTCTTTTAGGAATAGTTAGGGCGCAGGTGACAGAAACAACCAACAAAAGACAAGTAAACAGAGAGACAAAACAAATATACTGGAAGGAGAATGGGGACCCACAGAAACAAGACATAGCTTCTAATTAAGGCAGCCCCTGAGGACCAAAAAGAGGAAGCACAAGAGTTTCTGGCAGGATGAAGCCATCACCGCCATGAAGGAATCTTAATGGACCACCCATCTGTGTGTCCCTCTCTCAAGATTCATAGGCTGGTGGGGGGTTTAATTGGCTGAGCCTAAGTCACAAGCCAGTGTGCTGGTTGCCCAAGGGAGGGAAGAGGAAAAGCACTATTCTCAGCTTCCCCAGCCAGAGGCAGGGCACTGCCTCCTCCAAGACCGTACTCAATGGGGACTTCTTCCAGCACAGGAGGGACGGGTAGAAGCTGAACACCCCTAAACATGGCAAACATTCATAAACACACACACACACACACACACACACACACACACACACACACACACAC
>NW_027397118.1:7776519-7808394 GCF_003265705.2 Callorhinus ursinus
CACACACACACACACACACACACACACACACACACACACACACACACCCTTGCCTCTGCTCTGCATCTCATCCCTGTCCCACTTCCTAAAGTTCTTCCCTCTCTTAACCACCCTCTCTCTCCCTCAGCTATATTTAATGTCTCCCTATGCTGGCCCTTTTCCTTTAGCCTATGAATATGTTTGAATCTCTCCTATCATTAAAAACCTCATTTACACATTCCCTGCTTATAATCTATTATCACCGAATCTTTCCCTACCAAGAGTGGAAAAACCATTCACTCACCACCTACACTTCCTCCCGCCCACTTACTGCTCATCCCACTGCAGTCTGACTTCTGCCTCTTCCATGCTGGCACTTCCCTGAAAACTACTTCCCAAAGTTATGAACTTCAAGTTATTCAGTCTAAAGAGCACTTTCCAGTCTTGATGTCTCCCAGGTGTGGATCACTCTCTGTTTTCCTGAAACACTCTTCCACCTTGGCTCCAAAGCACCTTCATCCTGTTCTTCACTGGAGTAACTGTTCATGAGTCATCACTACATACCAGAGCAGGCCCTGAGGTCAGAACTGGGGACTCAGGAATAAGCAGGATACCCAGAGTCTTGCTCTGAAGGCACTAAGAACTTAGTGGGAAGACCAGTAAACAGTCCAATGTAATAACTTTTGACATTGATGTGGCAGATTGGATTGTTGTCCCTAATGCTTCACTCCCTTCCTATGATGGAATTGTATGTATTCCCATGTCCTCTGCCTTGTGAATATGTGCTGTGGGTATCCCCTGCCCCTCTGAATTTGGGCTTGGCCATGTGGCTTGGTTTGGCCAATGGAATGTGAGCAGACATGAGGAGGTAGAGGCTTTAAATGTGCTCACACTTCTTGGCTTGGCTTCTTGCACTTCAGCTGCCTGCAATGGTAAAGAGCATGTCCTAGAAAGAGGACATGAGGAATAGACCTTGCCAACTACAGCCTGTTGCAAAACTGCCCCAGGTAACATCGCTACCCATGAGAAAGGAAATTCAATATTATTGTGAGCTACTGAGATTTGGCAGTTTGTTACACAAACTTGTAGCAGAAATCTGGCTCTCTGTGTGAAATCACCGACCTAGTGGGAGCACAGAGGGTGGGACTCAACCTTACTGTGGTTGATCAGGGAAGGAAATGTTGATAACTAAGATGAACAGGTAAGAGCTGGTCAAGGGAAAGTGGAATGGGGATGGAGGCAAAGGATTCCTGGTGGAGGCAGCAAATGCACTGAGAGGAGGGAATGAAACAGGCTTGAAAAATATCCATTGTTTGCTTTAGTTAGAGCATGGACTGCAGGACCTTCTCATCCATTTCTCTGGGCAATCTCAGCTAGTCCTGTGACTTCCTTTATCATTTTTGTGCTGACTTCTCCTAAAATACTTCTCCAACTCAGACTTCTCTCAAGCTTCAGGATCCCTTCTCCAACTGCCATTTTAATGGGGCTTTCATAGACAACATGTCCTAAGCTTTCTTTCTCAGTTCCTTTAAACCTGCTTTATTGTGCTTCTGATCTCATCAATAATTACCCCTGCCAGGGGCCCAGGCCAGAAGGCTTAACCTCATCTCAGTTACTTAACCTCTCATCCAAACCACATCCAATAGAGGATGAGGTTCTGTTAAGCATACATCTTTATGTCCCAAATTTGCTCCTGAATTTCCACACCTCTTTCCACTGCAAATTGTCATAGCATTGGTGGGCATTTTTACCTCATTTCTGATTGCTAGAGGTTTCTGATGGCTATGCTTTATCAAGTTGAGTAATTTTCCTTCTATTCCTAGCTTACTATGAGTTTTTTTTTAAAGACACAGGTGTTGATTTTATAAATTTTTTTTTCCTGAATTGATTGCAATGATCACATAGAGTTTATTCTTTAATCAGTTACTGAAGTAGATGTCCTGAGGCATTTATCAACCATATTTGGTCATGATGTTGTGTTCCTTTCACTCAATGCTTAATTTCATGGAGGGGTGGGTTCTATTACCATTTCCACATTGATTTCTCCCAGCCAACATCTCAAACTCAGACTTTTTGCATCTATGTTCGTGACTGATATTGACTTAGGTCATTCAGTCTTTTAAGATTATATAATATTACATGAAATATTTTAATAATACCAGGATAAATTCAGACAATAGGTTAGAACCCTTTACATCATTTTCTATAATCCTGAGAGTGTATGTATATGGATAATGGTCACTATATATGCATAAAAATGGATAATGGAAATTATCCATTCCTGAATGGATTAGTAGGGTTCACTTATAAAATTAATTGGACCTAACATATTTCTAGGGTTATATATCTTTCATTGTCTTTCCAATTTCTTACATGATTATTGGTCTTCTCAGATATTTTTTTAAATCTCTACTCAATTTCATTTTATTAAAGTTTAGTTATTTTCTATCTCATTAATAGAAATTAATTTTTACCAATTTCATTTAGACTTTTAACTTTATTGGTTTATTTGTTATTTTTTCTAGCTTCCTATATGAAAGATTACTTCATTAAATTTCAATATTCCTCAGCTTCCAGTGTATACTCTCAAAGCTATATATTTTCCTGTAAGTACCATACTGGCCATCTCCCATTGGTTTTGATTTGTAGTGGTTTTATTGTCATTCATTAGAAATGGCTTATAAACAATCTGGCTATCTTTTTTTTTAAGATTTCATTTATTTGACAGAGAGATACACAGCAAGAGGGGAACACAAGCAGGGGGAGTGGGAGAGGGAGAAGCAGGCTTCCCGCCAAGCCGGGAGCCCGATGTGGGGCTCGATCCCAGGACCCTGGGATCAGGACCTGAGCCGAAGGCAGACGCTTAACGACTGAGCCACCCAGGCACCCCAATCTGGCTATCTTCTATGGCAAACTATTTCTCATTGTTTTTTGGCTACTTTTGGATATTTTTCTCTTCCTCATATGCAATAGACAAGACATTTTAAGTTTCCTGTTGTAATTTTAATCAAGATTTTTTAATTGAGAGTTTTTAGTTTAACTGGGAAGAATTCATATTAGATTACATGTATCTCCATTTGTCTAGATCTTCTTTCATGCTCATCAGTGAATTTTAGCATTTCTCTTACATAAGTCTTAGGCATCTTTGGTTTGTTCTTGCTATTGTGAATGGGATTCTTTCCCTTTTATGTTTTCTAATTGGTTATTAATGATACAAGGATAACTAACCATTTTTGGGATGTTTGTATTTGACCATATTACTAAACACTTTTGAGAATCAATAGTTATTTGGCTTATCCTCTTGCATTTTCTGTCAGAGAAAAGGCAATCAAAGTATCTGCAAACTATTGCTCAAAATAAATGCTAAATAAATATTTGTTGAATGAACATTTGTTGACTTTCTGAGCTTGTCTTCCAGGAAGTATAGACAATCTTATGCAATTTGGATGTCCTTTAAGAACCTTGCCCTACAGGAATCTTTCAACTTTCTGAATACACTCTGAATTTTCTCCACAAATTCTTTGTACCTTTGTGATTTATTTTACCACATCACACAAGTTATTCTCTGGTCTTAAATAATTTAGAGGAATCAGAATGTAAAGAATTCATAGAGCATTCTCACAAATATTAGGGCCTCAGTGATAAATAACTCTCATATTTCTGAAAGAAATATCTGAGCATCAAAAGTGAGAGTATCTCTATTCTTCCTCATTGCAAAAGGATATTATGGGAAAATGCCCTTCTCCTCTCAGAAAGCACAGACTAACTTTTTGTCTCTACATGCTCTTTCACACACACACTCTTTCCACAGAGAAAGAGCAGAAAAAAGAAATGCTGAAACTTGTCCTAGTCGCAACACCAATCCAGGAGGACTTGAAAGAATTGAGAAATACAAACTGTCCTCCAAGAGACAAATTTGCTTTTTCTATATTTGATTTAAGCAAACCAAACTTAAAAAAAAAATCATTGAGGGCTAGGGAGGAAAAAGGAGGCAGGAAAATGAGCCCTTTGAAAATTCCTGTAGAGAGCCAACTGAAGTCTATTAATATTAACACAAGGCACCTCTACCCTTGGATGCATTTGGAGATTCATGGGCTGGCTCTCGGGAACCCTGCTGTGCATGGTTCTTTTTGAATGTTAGGAATAAAACCCAAGCCTCTGAGTAAGGCAGAAAAATGTCCATTTTCCTTTGTGTACACACTTTCATAGGAAGCTGCCTGAGGCATAGAAAAGAAGAAGGAAAACAATGAGAATTTTTAACCACAGGTTGTTCCTTGGCAAGGAAAATCCTTATTTAAGAATCTTACAGGGTGAAGAATGAATAGGAGACAATGAAATAAAGCTCAAATTCATCTCAGAAAATTATTTCTTCCTGAGATGGACTCAATTACTGATGCTGCTTGGTGACTTGCAACCATTTGTGCCCAAAGCAGTACAGTGAAAGCAGCATGGAACCTTGGGCTGTAGACAGAAAATAACTGTGGAGAAGGAAGACTTTTAAAAAAAATTGGAAGAAAGAAAAGTAAGTGCTTCAGCCATTCCTTAGATACATACGGTTGCTTAGTAGGAATTCAGACTTGACCTAGAACACAAACAGATTCTTAACACTAGGCATCCAGACACTTGGCCACACTGCTCTACCTTGAGTTCTCTGAACAAGCACGCCTATTTGCCTGTCTCATTGCCTCGTAACCTGCTAAATCCTACCAGTCTTTTAAGGTCAGCTGAGATGTCACTTGCTCCAAGAATTCTCCCCTAATATTCCAGACCTCATGACTACTTCTTTTGTAGTACCTATCACTCATGGTTATAATTGCCCACTTAGTCATCTCTCTTTCCCCATAGACTCTATGTCAATGGCATTGAATATTGCTCACCTGACACAGTGCCTGGTCCATGCTAAGAACTCAATAAATATTTCTTGAATGAATGAACAAGGTATAGACCAGCACAGCATTTCTGGAGGCAATAAGTCACCCTCACACCCTGGGGCTGCATTTCTGTTTGAAATGAAAGCATTTTCAAGGTTAAATATATTCCTGGAGTCACATTTAATTGGCCAGCATCCCAAACACTAAATCATTTAGTTCCAGGAGGAAGATTTTTTTTTCTCCCTCAGCAAACATTTCCTAAAGAAAAGCAGATGAGGTGACTGTTGGAAGAAAATAAAACATTACCACCGAGTGTGCAAAGACGTCCAAACACTGCCAAAGATGTCCCACGAGTTTGCCCACTCAGGGAATATCTATAAATATTTTCCTTGGTTAGGCTATTAAGACAAAATTATCTTGAAAACATCTTCTAAATGTTAAGTCACAAATGTTTTCTAATAATTCATTGCCCTTCTTTCCTCTTCTTTCAACACAATTGAGTGTCCTTCATTTCAGGACTACCTTGGAAATCTTTGGCCTTCCTTACCATTTCTTTTGAGAAAAGTTAAACTTAAACAGTCAAGCTTTAGAGTTTGGTCAAAACAATCTTAACCCCTTAAATAGGGTATATTACCTTGCTAGGGCTGCCATAACAAAGGGCCACAGACTGGGGGGTTTAAACAGAAGAAATGTATTTCTTCACGATTCTGGATGCTATAATTCTGAGACCAAGGTGTCAGCAGGTTGGTTTCTTCTGAAGCCTCTCTCATTAGCTTGCAGGTGACCACCTTTCCCCTGTGTCTTCACACGGTTTTCCCTCTGTGCATGTCTGTATCCAAACTTTCTCCCCTTATAAGGACATCAGTCATATTGGAATAGAAACCACCCTAATGACCTAAACTTAAATAACCTTTTAAAGACTCTATGTTCAAATATAGTCACTTTCTAAGATATTGGGGGTTAGAATTTCAACATATGAGTAAGAGGGGGTGGGGAGACACAATTCAGCCCATAACATCAAGATAGAGTTATTTCTTCAGATATTTTGGGCAGAAATGGAAAACATAGGAGCATGGACTCATTGGCTACATTTCTTCAAGGATAAAAAGGGAAATGGAACCTGTCCACTCAAGATATGATGTGGGAAGCTCTTCCCCAGTGGGAAGAGCAGTGATTTGATGCTTCCATGGTTTAAATTTCCCCCTCCCCATCAGAGTAGGAATAAGATAATTCAGACTTCGTTGAACTTCTATTCTGGATTCCCCTTTCTTTTCCATTCCAAAGTACCAGGAGGCTGAGGACAAAGGATAAAGTTGTCAGGGATGGATGAGGGGTGATTCCTTCCAGTCTGTTCCCCGTGACGGAAATGCCTGATATTAGTGCATCACTTTCCTCCAGGATTCAGGGTGAGAGTGAGGGGTTGTTTCTCTCTAAGGGAGAGAAAGCAGAAGAAAAAGTGACTTTTCGAGGTTACAAATCACATCTGCCCTGACTTTGATTAAACACGCAGCTGACTGTTTTTAGGAGATAAACAGTGTTTAATAAGATAGCCTAAACATGCCATCACTCTTCACCCAGACATGGAAATTTTTCTGAACAGATGGGAAAGCAGGCTGTCAAGAACATCACTTAGCCTCATTTGACAATCACAGAAGACTTGGAAAGAAATGTCAGCGATGCCCAGAACATGGCCCTGAAGTGGATGCTTCTGAGTGCTCTTAGTGCCCTGTCTCATGCCCGCCTTAGATGTTCAGAACACTCTGATTTTCCTTTGGGGAAAATCCTTGGTGTTCCTGCTCCTGAGAAATTGCCATAGTTCCTATCTTTTCCAAATCTTTTTTCCATAATTACCTTAGGTTCTGTTAGCTATTTACATCTCCCACCCAGACTTCTCTCTCAAACTCCACTCATATATCCAACACCTGTGCTCAAATAGTTAGCAGGCACCCCAAACTCCAATGTAACTCCTGATCTTCCCCCTAAACTTGCTTTAGCCACAGCCTTCCACATCTCATTGGATAGCAACTTCATTCTTCCAGTTACCCAGGCCAAAAACCTTGGAGCCATCTCTGACTCCTGTCTTTCCTTATGTTCCACATACAACGTAGGAGGGCATCTTGAGGTATATTCAAAGTATATTCAGAATCCAGCTCCTCACCACCTCCTGCCACCATCATCTTTTGCAGAACTTAGTGCAACTGCCTCATAATTGGCCTTCTTGCTTCTACAGTCTACTCTACCAAAGTATATCTTCCAAAATGAAATTCAGAGCACGTCACTCCTCTGTGCAGACCCTCCAGGCTCACCATTTAACTCAGAGTAAAACCCAAAGTCCCTGCCACAGCCAGTAAAAGCCCACATAATTTGAGGCCCCTTTTTATCTCTCCAACTTCCTCTATTACCACTATCTGCCAACTCATGCTGCTCCAGCACATGGCCCTGCTTGCTGCTCCTGGAACACACCAGGCATATGTCTACCTTCGAGAGCTCTGACTGGCATGGCTGACCCCTCACCAACTTCAAGCTTCCCCTTCCCAGTTTGGCCTGCCCTGGTCACCCTGCTAAAAGTGTCACCTCTGGCACTCTTGCCTTATTCTACTTCTATTTGTTTTATATAACTTGTTGCTTTTCATATATCCTGTAACTTACTTATTCTTCCTTATTGTTTACTGTCTGTCTGCCCAGCAGCCCTTTCCCTTCCCCAGCAAGAGACTAAGTTCTACAAGTTCAGGGATCTTTGTCTGTTTTTTCTTCTCTGAAATATCCTAACACCTAGAATAATGCCTGACACATATTAGGTGCTCATAGTTTTTCAATAAATAATAATAAAGCGCATATCTTTCCAACGAACCTCTTTTAATTCAATCTAGCCCAAGTCTGTTACTGTTGCTTGCAAGCAAAGCAGTCCAGCAGAGAGAAGGCCCTGCTCTGAGCACCATGGCCCCAAAAATGCACTGCCCCCACCTCCACCCAACTGTTATATTTTTCTGTGTCTAAGAAAAAAGATCAAAACTAGAAAGAAACAGGAAAGATACATATTCTTCTGCTTGTCTCTATATTGAATTCAGCTTTGACCTGAGCGATTGGTCCTTTCTGCCTTCCATGTTGGTAAAAATCAGTGGAAAAGTCACTGGACTTGGAGCCAGAAAACTCAGCTGGGTGCCTTGACCCTGCTGTTTATGAATGATGTGATCTTGGGCATCATTCAACCTCCTTGGACCTGTTTTGTTTTTGTTTTCATTTTTTTTCTAGTAGGGCAGAGCTAATAATCTCTATGCCTTAGGTTTGTGGCAAAGATTAAATGAGATAATGAATGTGACTCACTCAGCACAGGTCCTGGGACTGGGAGGAGGGACCCCTGCTCCTTACAGTCAGAGCATCTCAGCACTGTAAGAGCATGAGCTCTGGGCCAGACCAACCAGTTCAAATCCCACCTCTGCTACTTACTTCGATGAACCCTGGGCACATCCCCTGGCCCCTCTCCGACTCCATTCTCTCAGAGGATGAGCAGAGGAGTCACTGATTCATGCCATCAAGTGTTGAGCACAGCACCTGACACATGCAAAGCGCTCAATAAATATTTGTTGTTGCTATCACTGGGGCTCAGTAAAGATTCATATCCGCTCCCCCCATCCCCGCGATGAGAGCTTCGACACATGAGACAGACCATTTATTTCTTTTTTCTCCTTTGATGCCAACAATGACACAAAACTTGCCCCCAACAACCTGGCTCCCCTGGAATATTTTGATGGGATAAAAAAAAATGTGTTTCCTGTGCTGCTTTCCACAGCTACAGTCCTATGACTTCTGGCCTGGAACTGTCAAAATAAACCTAAAACACAGGCTTCATGCCAAGTCCTTTTTGAAAGGGAAAGAGTTAGCTTTCAATCCTTCCTTTCTTCCTGCACTGCCCCCACCTCCACCCAACCCAATTCTTCTGCTGCAGCACACTGTATCAGCCGTGCTTGAGAGGACTGGTAAAACAAGGGTTTATTTTAGCTACATTGGCAGAGCACAAGATAGTGTGTGGAGAAGGCGCATGGATAGAGGCACGTGAGGACAGTTCAGAAATGCCTGTGAGATGCCATTTGGCTGCACCGGGATGGTGTGCTCTTGAGGCTGACTTGGAGTCACAGCTTATGAAACCTGCAAGCTAATGAGGAATCAGAGCAGCTGAGGACAGACAAGGATACCTGTCCACCTTGGAGTAGGTCTAAGAGTTGCCAGGGACAGCATGTGGCTGCCAAATCTTGTTGCCACATCATCATAACTTCTTTGTCACTTCTGATTGTGACATGAGTCTTGTAAAACAGACACCCTCCTGCTGCCTAAGGTCTCAGAGTCAGCAATCTATAAAACCAATTTCACCTCAAGCGCATACAAACACACCAAATCCACAGCCTCTGTCCCCCTGTTCTGACCAGGAAGTCTAGGCAATCATAAGTTAACCCTCCACATGAGCAAATTGGACCCCTCTAAAAACCACTGTATTCTATCCGTAAATTATAAGCTACACAAATGCAGACCTGTGGTTGACACAGAAACCACTCATTCAAATCTCCAGCAAGCATGCACATTTAGAAATAACTCATGGTCTTCCTGAGGTCCCCTTTCTCACTTAGACGGGTTTATATTTGTCATGACTCTTGGATGCAGATGACAGAAACCTAAATGAAATTGGGTTAAGCAAGGAAGGAGACACAGTGGTCCTTGTGACTGAGAAGCTTAGTGGTAGTCCAGCTTCAGGCGTAGCTGGATCAAAATGTCCAAAAACCACTCCGAAACATTGGTTTCTCTATTCCGTGTTACAAGGATGGATCCCAGCAGCTCCCCTTCCCAAGCTTGCATCTTGCTGGTAGAGCCTCCCCAAGAGAGATGTTTTCCAGCAAAAATCCCAGCAAAAGATGGCCATGGCTCTGATTGGCCCTACGGGTGACATGCTAACACAACTGTGGCTAGGGGCACATAATATTCTTACACAAACCCTATTTTAATAGCTGTTCTTAATTGTCTACTGTGTGCCAAGACTTGAACCACATTATCTCTTTATCAGCCTACTTTCAGATGATGAAACATAATTAAGGAGGTTAAATAATTTGCCCAATGTCATATCCTGAAAGTAGAGAAACCAAATTTGGCTCAGTTCTTCTGAACTCCTTAGAGCACCAATCTCTTTGCTGCTCCGGAACAAGTGAACTTGCTCATAGAATATGCATCCATTCCACAAACAATTATTAGGCATCTACTGTATGCCAGACACTGAGCTAAGACACCAGTTATGACTGGAAGATCATGAGGGCATTTCAGCACTCCACGCACCCGCTTCCTTAAACCTTACATGGGCCCTTTCTGGGAAGTGAGCTGGTAGTGCTAGGATGAGATAAGGCTGCTCAGGTACTCCTGGGTAGCACAACTTCCCCAAAGAAGACTAAGTCGCAGTTCTCAACTTCTGCTCTACCTGTTTGATTCACCCTTAAAGGGGCTCACTATCTTAGGGAAGATAGAAATGAAAAAGGGTCACAAACTGTTTGGTCCCACACATATTTTTCTCATCCTACATGGTATATTTTCTAAACTGGTTTGTTACTAATATTAAAAAGACAGGACATTTTATGTTCAATGCCACATTTCTAGCTTCTAAACATATTAGATGTGGCAATAATGTTCCCACACTCCCACATGGTGACATTCAGTAAGAACTGACCAGAACACTGGCTACTGCTTTTGGGTGGGGCATGTGCTCCCTAGTTTGCCTTAGTCCCCTTCATTCCCTGTTGCCTTCCACCCAGGCTGCTTTACTCATTTCCCTCCTAAGTGAACAGAATGAATTAAATGCTAAGAGTACAAACAAGAGTCTATGGGCATGCAGAGAAAAAAGCAATGGATTCCCCTGGGTGGAGAAGAAGGAAAAATCAAAAAGAGTTCCCAGAAAGAAGTCAAGTGCCAGCCGGGCCTTAAAGGACCAGTAGGATTTTAAATATGAAAGTGCTTGTCATACATAAGATAGGTTGTTATCATGAGAGTGGAATGATGTGGTGGTGTGGGAGAGCAGTTGGCAGAACTGAGTGAAGAGCATGGGGAAAGATATAGGCAGAATGCCCAACTGAGATTTGGGAGAGCCCTGTCTGCAGAGACAGTATTTTAGAAGTCACTCATGGATTCAGAGATACAGTTGAGTCCAGCTGGCCAGCCCACCCTGTGGACCAGAGTAGGGAACCATGCTCGAAACTCAGCATCATCCCATTGATGTCTATAAATGTGACTGTTTCCTCATCAGGCCTGATGAGCATCTTGACCCACATTTTGCTAGGGTCAGGACCTCTTGCTTCTTCTCCCAACTTCTTTTCTGGCTGTCCTGGCTGCTTCTGAACCCCTAAGGCTCAGACACCTCAGCCCCACCACAGCCTCTTCTCAGAAGAGAAAGTACCCCAGTTGAATCTGGGTTCCCAGGGTTCTGCACTGTTGGGTGGGGGGTCAGGGGCCCATGAGGTGGATGAAGGGAGGTTGGGGCAACAGGCGACAAGGTGTCCCACACAGCTGGGTGCTTTCTTCCAGTGATCTTGGAGGGTTGGTAAGATTATCCCAAGTTTACAAAGGAGGAAACTGAAGCTTGAAATGGTTAACGACTATAACCCTAGGCAAATCCTCTCAGCTTCCATTCCATCCTCCAGATAATGAGGATAATTTATAAACCTAGGTTGGTTTGTTTTTTGTTTTTTTTTTGGTGTGTGAAATTTAGAAATAGTGTGTAAAGTGCTGGTCTGATGCATTCATTTTTTTTATCAGCCTGTAAAATTGGCATTGAAATTTATTTATTTATTTATTTATTTATTTATTTATTTATTTATTATGTTATGTTAGCCACCATACAGTACATGATTAGTTTTTAATTTTATTTTATTATGTTATGTTAATCACCATACATCATTAGTTTTTTGATGTAGTGTTCCATGATTCATTGTTTGCTGATAACACCCAGTGCTCCATGCAATACATGCCCTCCTTAATACACATTCCCCAACCCCCTTCCCCTCTAAAACCCTCAGTTTGTTTCTCAGAGTCCATAGTCTCTCATGGTTTATCTCTCCCTCCAATTCCCCTCCTTCATTTTTCCCTTCTTCTCCAAATGTCCTTCATGCTATTCCTTATGTTCCACAAATAAGTGAAACCATATGATAATTGACTTTCTCTGCTTGACTTATTTCACTTAGCATAATCTCATCCAGTTCCATCCATGCTGATGCAAAGATTGGGTATTCATTCTTCCTGATGGCTGAGTAATATTCCATTGTATATATGGACCACATCTTTATCCATTCATCTGTTGAAGGGCATCTCTACTCCTTCCACAGTTTGGCTGTTGCGGACATTGTTGCCATGAACATTGGGGTGAATATGGCCCTTCTTTTCACTACATCTGTGTCTTTGGGGTAAATACCCAGTAGTGCAATTGCTGAGTCATAGGGTAGCTCTATTTTTACTCCTTTGAGGCACCTCCACACTGTTTTCCAAAGTGGCTATACCAACTTGCATTCCCACCAACGGTGTAAGAAGTTTCCCCTTGGGGCACCTGGGTGGTTCAGCCATTAGGCATCTGCCTTCGGCTCAGGTCATGATCCCAGGGTCCTGGGATCAAGCCCCACATCGGGCTCCCTGTTCGGCAGGAAGCCGGCTTCTCCCTCTCCCACTCCCCCCGCTTGTGTTCCCTCTCTCACTGTCTCTCTCTCTGTCAAATAAATAAATAAAATCTTAAAAAAAAAGAGGTTTCCCCTTTCTCCATATCTGGCCTGATGCATTCATTTGTTTCAAATAATTAGGAAATATCTTAAGCCCCAAGCATAGTGCTGGGCACAGAGTTACAACACTCAATAAGATAGACACAGTTCCTGCCTATGGGGAGTTATAGTGTGTGTGTGTATGTGTGTGTGTGTGTGTGTGTGTGTGTGAATGTGTTGGGGTGGGGAGAATGAGTGACAACCTCCAATACAGTGCATAAGTGACCATTGAGAAGAGTGTTCAGGGATGATAATTCTGGATTTGGGAGTTCAGGGAGAATGTGCCATTTCAACATCAGGTTCACAAAACAGAGAAAGTCAGTGTGACTGGAGCAAAAATGTGCCTGGGAGAGAGGGAAGACAAGAGAATGGGAGGAGCAGGGGCCCAGGAGGGGTCAGGTGAGGCAGGACCTTAGACATTGTGTTCAGGGAGTTGTACTTTACCCTAGAGGCCCTAGAGTGTTGTTTTAAGTGTAGTGCGGAAGCAATGAGGAGAAATGGGGGTTCCATGCAATAACCTTCCAACTGGTCCTTTGGCCCACTGCAGTTCATCTCAACTCCACAGGCATAGCAATCCCATTAAAACATCAGTCAGATCATATCATGCCTCTGCTCAGTACCCTCCAATGGCTCCCCATTTTCCTCTGCATAAAAGCCAAAGTCCTCACAAGGGCCCCCATGACCTGGCCTGTTACCTCCCTGCTCACTTTGGATGGCCTTCCCCGTAGGGTTTTCTCTCTGGCTGTTGCCTCCACCTGGGATGCCCTCTCTCTTCCCCTCATCACCTTCACCTCTCTGCACAAATCTCTCCTTCCCAGTGAAGCTCACCATGACCACCTATTTAATACTACAATTTGCCTCCAGGGTACCTCTAATATAGCCCCTTTATACCTTGCTTTGCTTTCTCTATAGTACTTCCCTCCTAAATATCAATGCCTTCTGTCCAAAGACCAGGAGACGGCTGTGGGACATGCTCAGTTTATTACTTTTGCAATGACAGACATGATATACCAGGAGAAATGTGGGGAATCTCCTTCGGTGCAATGAGCAATAAATCCAACTTCCTCAATTACACCTGTGCTCCTGGTGACCTTTGCCTGGAGGATGTTGACAATGCTATAGGAATTACTTGATTGTTATGTTTCTTTTGTCTCCTCTTTTAGTTTCACGAAGGTAAGGATGTCCTGACTATTCTGTTAACTGATAAATCCAAGGGCCTAGAACAATGTGTAATGCACAGTAGAAGCTAAATTCATATTTGTTGAAAGAATTAACTAAGTAATCCAAGCGCTTACAGGACTTGGTGATTGGTTGGGAAAGGAGGCAAAGAAGAGTTACAGATGGCACCAGACTACTGGCTATCGTAATGGGGTGGGTGAAAGTGTCTGTTTGCTAAGATGGAGAAGACTGGAAGAGGGGCAGGTTTTGTGGGTGGGTATGGAGGCGGGGAGGAACTGACAAGCTGGAGCTATTTTCAGTCACAGAATCATTAGCTCATCTTCCTGTGTCAGCCTCACCCACCTGCTAGCTGGGCTGCAATCACAGCCTCCACTCCCACCCTACGTTACTCCCAGGCATGCCTCAGCCCTCAGTGAACTTCCCCAGCAGCACAAATAATAACACCATTGTAACATATGCTAGGCACTGCTCTAAACACTGGACATAGATTATTTCACCTAGTCAAGATCCTCATGATTTTAAAGATAAGGAAACTAAGGCACAGGGAGGCTAGGTAAATTGTGAATGTCCGAGCAGAGATTTGAACAAAGTTGCTGCAACTTGAGGCTAAAACACTGTGGGACATTCAGCAGCCCTGAGTTCAGATGCCAGGAAAAAAGATAGGGCTGAGCAGATGACATGGCACCAAGGCAAACTTGACCTTGGGGTGTAGCAAAGGAGCCCACTTTTTCATCTGTTAAGAGGGGGCGGTTTGCAACAAACACTGCCCTGTGTCCCGCAGGGAACCCCAAAGACTGCCCAGCACCTTTACAACTGCTCAGTCTCATTCAGGCCTATCCTGCCCAATTGAGTGAGTCAGCCCTGCTGGTTATGTAACAGGAAGGGACTGCTGCCTCTAACACGATGCACCAACTGGGAAATTCATAAAAATTTAAAAAGGGACCAAGCCTGGTCCTTCTCTCCCCACCAGAGGAGAGAAGCTGAGATCTGAAAAACAGGGTTATTAACTCCACCAGCCACCCGAGTTGCCATGGATACCACCAGCCCAGCATGAAGCTTCTGCCCCTTGGTCCTGAAACTGCTTTGCGCTTCAGCCTTGACTCATGCTGGCAGAGAGAAGATTTTTCTCCCCTCCTCCCCAAAACTAGTCCCAAAAGCGTAAGAGTGATTTGACAACTCAGAGCTGGAACAGTTCATTCTATTTCGTGTCATCTTTTTAATCACTGACTTCTTTCAACTCTGTAGTGCAGGATGCTAGTTGCATTCACATTAACGAAAACTTGTGTGTGAGAGTACAATTGCGCTCTTAGAAAGTATGTATCTATGTATTTCTACCATAGTTGAGGATTAAATGCCTTGGAGGTCGGATGAGAGGGAACGAAGAAGCAGATGAATATGTTCAAATGTCTGTGTATGTGCCTATTGCAAAGATGGTCATTGGTGATTCCGAGGCTAAATTAAAATTACAGATATCAACACAACACAGTAAAATGAAACCTAAACATTGTCCTGATGGTGAAGCCTCCAAGTTCCTCCAACACAGGGACAAGTGACTGATCTTTGTTTCCCCAAGACCTCACAGAAAACTATGCCTATCACTGACATTCTCAATAAACATTTACCAAATAAGCACATTTGACTACTTTTAACTTTCCAAATTTCCTTATCTCAATTGAGCTTCACAACTACATGAAGTCAACATGAAGTATTATTGTCCAACCCAGGCCAAAATCAGTAATATAAATGATAATCATCTAAAAATGCCAGAATAGAAGTTTACTTGAAATGTGCCAGTTCTAAATGGCTTGATGGATGGGCAGAGGAATGACAGAGAGAGATGTGAACAAGCAAATATAGCGGAATATCAATGGTAAAATGCCTGGATTGGACAATTCTCAAAGCTCCTTTCGTTCCCCCCAATTTTGTTTTTATATTGATTTCCTAAGCGCCTATCAAATACTTATTATAAAATGAAGATGAATTGACATTGGTCCGATAAAATCCATTTAAGATTAAGCTTTGCAGCTACTCAGAATAGAGCCAAAGTGTATCAGTCAGGGGCTATCTTATGCTGTGCTAGGGATCAGCACCAAAATCTCAGGGCTTAAAACTACAAAGGTTTATCTCTTGCTCATGCTGTGTGTTCACCGCAGGTTAGCTGGGGGCTTTGCTCCAGCATCATCATCAACATTGTCATCTTTGTTGCTCTCACTCAGGGCCCAGTTGACAGAGAACCTCTGTACTTACCTGAGGGAAAAAAGAAAGTTCAGCAAAGCACCAATGGCTCTTAGGCTTCTCCACATTTCATCAGCTAAAGCAAGTCGCACGGGGCCACATGACCAAGGGAGGGGAACAGGTCTGCCACACCGTCATACAGTCCTTTTGGCAGAGTAATGCACATGTTTTTTTGTCCTTGCTCTCCTTTTAGATTGTAAGCCCCTTGAAGTCAGTCTCCATTGGGTTTTTTCCCCTAATTATGCAAACCATGTCTAAAAAATTTCCACCTCTCTGACACACCCAGTGCACATTTGCCATCATCTGAGACTGAATTTCTAATAGCTCTACCCTCTGAGAAAAGAAGCTCTTCCTTAAGTATGATACCCTTATTTTGCCAGCTCCAGGATGAAATTCCATGGACAGTGATCAAGGTGGGTCTTAGAACCTGTGGAACAAAGGCCTTGTATGGCTTTCTTTGCCTGGTTGCGATGAGAGGCTCAGCAGTGGGTCTGTCTCTCTGGAAGCTCTCAACCTCACATTCTGCTATTGTGTCATTGCAGCAGGGAGCAGGGAAAGAGGGAATCATTTCAGGACCCCAGGGGCTTATGCGGAATTTCCACAAGACAGAAGTGATAATAAAAACTCAGTGGAGTGGGACAATTGCGAGGGAGAATACGATTAGCAGTCTGAGTGGGAGGGAGAGAGGATTAAAAGGAACCCTGAGGTTTGTTTCGAAGGCAAAGATCTCATCTCCCCACTTGTGCGGCCCCCTTACCCCCAGTGCCCTTTCCCTTCACTGATGTCTTTTAGTCTATGCATTGCAGTGCTGTCCAAGGCCAGCCCCCTCCCCAGAGGCCATCGAGCCAGATGATTCATGCTGTACAACCGAGTACATTCTGACACAGGCTTCTGTGAAAGCCAGCTTGGCTCTAAAGCGGCAAAGTACAAAGCCCTTCACAGCAAAAGCCAAACAGGTACATAAATGAATCAATACTCAAAGCACTCAGCACATTCACACATATTTACTACAGAAACATGCTGGCCCAGGCCCAGTACCTAGGCCCCTAACTGTGCTAGTCAATATCACTCGTCAATTAAAAACTAAAGGAGTTTTATCCCTCCCACCCCCGCCCGACACCCCAGACTCCTGGCTCATAAAATGGATTTCAAGTCAGTGTAAATAGCTTGCTTGCCCAGCAGCTGTGTTCCTGAAAAGTTTCTTGTAAATCAAATCCTCTTTTAAAATGCATGAAACTTTCTGTTTAAAAGGAACCCTGTGATTAATCCTTTTGTAAGGCAAAAGAATCTTTCTGTAATATAAAAACACCACACCACCTGCCCCCCATCTCGCTCTTTCTCTCCCTGCCACTCTACCCCTCCTGTGGCCACCTGCCCCCATCCATTCCATTCTGTAAGGTCAGCTTTAGGCCTAAGTAACATTTTTAAAAGAGGACTTATGTTTTTGTGACTTGGAAGCAAACCAAAGACCCATCTTTTTAACATGTATCTTACAAGCATCCTGACAGAGAGGCCTGCAGAATATATATCACTTGTTTGCAGATACCACAATGCACAATCACCAGAAATGCTGATGAGCTTGGCTATGAAAGGAACTAGCTGATGTTCTCTGCAAGAATGCCTCATCATTCCTCAATGGGGACAAAACTGAAGACAGCATTGAGGAAAACAGGCGGAGACACAGTGAAGACGCCCTTATGTCCCTTCCTCAGCTCCCCCCATACCTGCTAGTGAAGACTGAAATATAGGATGAATCATGCAAAATACCATGCTCTGAATGTTATTGGTAACATCAGTCTATAATTTTGCCCAAGGGTGAGGCCAAAGACTAGCCTGGTGTTTCTCAGTCTTTAGCTATTTGGGATTTTTACCATGTCCATGTACCACCTGCAGTATTACCTACTAGATATTTTCATTAAATTGACTTGCTGCTTTTTACTTGGCCCCATGGGAAGCAATGAGATTCATGAATGCACAGTTTTAAGATGTAGTTATATTTTTTGGACACGTTAAAATAAATGTATAATTATTTAAAAAAAAAAAGGTGTTCATCCAAGGTGCCACCTAAAAGTCATCCTGTGGATCACTATTGATACACATACCATGCTTTGCCAAGACTGGACTGGGTGGCCTCACCAAGTCTGACTGAGTCATGATAGTCTCAGTTCCCTTACTGTGGTTTGCATACCTGTGCCCGCATTCGTTCAGCAGGCATTACTGAGTACCTACCATCCATGGGCTCTGTGTTAAGGACGGGTGACAAGAGGAAGAGCCATGTGCCTTTGGGAACTTACAATTAGTGGAGGTAGCAGGCTGTAAAAACACAGTCCCAACTTGGTGTGTTGTACAGAGAACTGGTGAAGCACAAATAGGAGAAATGAACTCTCCCCGAGAGGCAGAAGTCTTGAAGAGAACATTTTGGGTAGGCTTGGAACAATGGATGAGACTCCCTCTGATGGAAGAAGTGAAGGAAAATTATTTTAGGAGGGAGAAGAGACGTGTGCAAAGGCATGTGACAGGATGGTATATGGTTAGGAGGGGTGAGTGTTCTGGGTGCAGGAGAGGCAGCAGATTCTAAGAGCAAATCATAGAGGTCTTGTGTGTAGGATATTAAGTGATAATGTCCTCAAGGCTTACCCATGTGGTAGCATGTGCCAGGATTTCCTCCCTTGTTAAGACTGCATAATATTTTCTTGTGGGTTGTTATGAACTGAACTGTCTCCCCCAAATTCTTTTTTATTTTATTATGTTATGTTAGTCACCATACATCATTAGTTTTTGATGTGGTGACCACAATTCATTGTTTTCATATAACACCCAGTGCTCCACGCAGAACGTGCCCTCCTTAATACCCTTCACCGGGCTAACGCATCCCCCCACCTACTCCCCTCTAAAACCCTCCGTTTGTTTCTCAGAGTCCATAGTCTCTCATGCTTCATCTCTCCCTCCGATTTCCTCTCTTATTTTTCCCTTCCTTCTCCTAATGTTCTCCATGCTATTTCTTATGTTCCACAAATAAGTGAAACCATATGATAATTGACTTTCTCTGCTTGACTTATTTCACTTAGCATAATCTCCTCCAGTCCCATCCATGTTGATGTAAAAGTTGTGTATTCATCCTTTCTGATGGCTAAGTAATATTCCATTGTATATATGGACCACATCTTTATCCATTCATCTGTTGAAGGGCATCTCAGCTCCTTCCACAGTTTGGCTATTGTGGACATTGCTACTATGAACATTGGGGTACATATGGCCCTTCTTTTCACTACATCTGTGTCTTTGGGGTAAATACCCAGTAGTGCAATTGCTGGGTCATAGGGTAGCTCTATATTTAATTTTTTGAGGCACCTCCACATCCCAAAGTGGCTATACCAACTTGCATTCCCATCAACAGTGTAAGATGGTTCCCCTTTCTCCACAACCTCTCCAACATTTGTTGTTTCTTGCCCTGTCCATTTTTGCCATTCTAACTGGTGTACGGTGGTATCTCAATGTGGTTTTGATTTGAATTTCCCTAATGGCTAATGATGATGAACAGTTTTTCATTTGTCCATTAACCGTTTGTATGTCATCTTCAGAGAAGTGTCTGTTCATGTCTTCTGCCCATTTTTTGCCTTGATTATTTGTTTTTTGGGTGTTGAGTTTGAGAAGTTCTTTGTAGATCTTGGATACCAGCCTTTTATCTGTAGTGTCATTTGCAAATATCTTCTCCCATTCTGTGGGTTGCCTCTTTGTTTTGTTGACTGTTTCCTTTGCTGTGCAGAAGTCTTTAATCTTGATGAAGTCCCAAAAGGTCATTTTTGCTTTTGTTTCACTAGCTTTTTCTCCCCCAAATTCTTATCTTGAAACTCTAACTTCCATATGACTATATTTGGATATAGGGCTTTAAAAGAGGTAGTAAAAATTAAATGAGATCATGAGGGTGGAGCTCTGACCCGAGGGGACCGGTGTCCTTAAAAAAGAAGAAGAGACACTAGGGAGGCATGAGCACAGAGAAAATGCATTGTGAGGACACAGCAAGTGGGCAGCCTTCTGCAAGCCAGAGAAGCCTCAGGAGAAACCAACCCTGCTGGCACCTTCATCTTCAACTTCCAGCCCCCAGAACTATGAGAAAATAAATTTCTGTTGTTGAAGCCACTCAGTTTGTGCTATCTTGTTATGGCAGCCCAAGCAAATTAATACATATGTATGTACCACATTTTGTTTATTCATTCACTCATCAGTGGACATTTGGGGTGTTTCTACCTTTTGGCTATTGGAAATAATGCTGCTGGGAACATGGGGGTACAAGTATCTCTTCAAGACATTGCTTTCAATTCTATTGGATATGTAACCAAAAGTGGAGTTATTGGATCATTATGATGATTCTATTTTTAATTTTTTGAGAAAGCTACATACTGTTTTCCATGCGGCTGCACCATTTTATATTCCCACCAACAGTGTGCAAGGGTTCCAATGTTCTCACCAATACTTGTTATTTTCTGTTTTGTTTTGTAACCATACTAATGAGTGTGAGGTGATCTTTCATTGTTTTGAGTTCCATTTCTCTAATGATTACTGATGTTAAAAAATCATGTTTTCATGTTTAGGCCTAAGTAACATGTTTTCATGTTTGTTGACCATTTGTATATCAACTTTGGAGAAATGTCTATTCAAATCCTTTGCCTATTTTTAATTAGGTTATTTGTTTGTTATTGTTGTTGAGTTGTAGCAATTCTTTATATATTCTGGATATTAACCTCTTATCAGATACATGATTTGCAAATATTTTCTCCCATTCTGTATGTTGCCATTTCTCTGTTGATTGTGTCCTTTGATACAGATAAGTTTTTAAGTTTGATGTAGTCCCATTTGTCTACTTTCATTTCTGTCACCTATGCTTTTGGTGTCACATCAAAAAAATCATTGCCCAATTCAATATTATAAAGATTTTCCTCTGTTTTCTTCTGGGAATGTTACAGTTTGGGGTCTATAGTTAGGTCTTCAATGCATTTGAATTAATTTTTTTATGTGGTGTAAGGTAAGAATGCAATCTCATTCCATTGTATATGCATATCAGGTTTTTCTAATATCATTTATCCTTTCCCTATTGAGTAGTCTTGGCACTTTTCTCAAAAATCATTTGAACTGTATACACAAAGGTGTACTTCTGGGCTTTCTATTCTATTCCATTGGTCTATATGTCTGTCCCTTCTTTTTAAGAGTTTATTTAATTATTTGAGAGAGAGAGAGAGAACACGAGCAGGGAGAAGGCAGAAGGAGAGGGAGAAGCAGACTCCCCACTGAGCAGGGAACTCAACCTGGGGCTCAATCCCAGGACCCTGGGATCATGACCTGAGCTGAAAGCAGATGCTTAACCGACTGAGCCACCCAGGTGGCTCATGATGCCAGGGTCCTGCTATTGTAAGTGGAATTGATTTCTTAATTTCTTTTTCTGATTGTTCATTGTTAATGTGTAGAAGCAAAACTGATTTTTATGGGGGGGTGATTTTGTATCCTACCACTCTGCTGAATTTATTTATTAGTTCTAACAAATTTTTGTGTGAAATCTTGAGAGTTTTCTACACATAATATCATGTCATCTTCAAACAGAGATGATTTTATTTCTCCCTTTCCATTTTGGATGCTATTTATTTATCTTTCTTGGCCAATTGCTCTAGCTAGGAATTCTACTTATTCAACTTTGTTGAATAAAAGTGGTGAGAGGATCATATTAGCTGATAGCTTTCCATACATATCCTTTATTGCATTGAAGTTGTTTCACTTTATTCCTAATTTGTTGAGTGTTTTTATCATTAAGGGTTGTCAAATTTTGTCATTCTTTTTTTTTTTGCACCAAATGAAATGATCATGTGTCTTTTTCCTCTTCATTCTGTTAATGAGGTATATTAAATTGATTATTGATATTTTTGTTGTTAAACCATCAGGTTGTTGCTGAATTCCAGGAATAAATCCCACTTGGTCATGGTGTATAATCATTTTAACATTGTGTTGATTTAAGCTTGCTGATATTTTGTTGAGGATGTTTGCATCAATATTCATCAAAGATATTGTTTTGTAAGCTTGTTGGGTGTTTAGAGAAGTTTTCTATTTGTTTTTGTTTGCTTTTTGTTTGTTTGTTTTGTTTTAGAGTATCTTTGTCAGGCTTTGGCATCAGGGTAATGCTAGCCCCAAAGAATGAATTTGAAAGCTGCCCTTCTCTTCAGTTTTTTTAAGAGTTTGAGGAGAATTGGTGTTAGTTCTTTAAATATTTGATAGAATTCTCCAGTGAAGTCATACCATTCTGGGTTTCTTTGTTGAGAGGTTTTTTGATTACTGCTTTAATCTCACCAATTATAGGTGTATGCTGATTTTCTATTTCTTTCTGATTCAGTCTTGGTAGGTTATGTTTTTCCAGTAATTTATCCACTTCTTCTAGGTTATCCAATTTGTTGCATTTAAGTTTTCATATTGGTCTCTTATAATTATTTTTATTTCTATGGTATCACTTGTCCTTTCTTTAATTATTGATTTTATTTATTTGAGTCATCTCTCTCTTGTATTAGTTAAACTAGCTAAAGGTTTGTCAATTTTGTTGATCTTTTCAAAAACATTCTTGGCTTCCTTAATTTTTGTTTTTCTATTCTCTATTTATTCCTGTTCTAATATTTAATATTTTCTCTCTTCCATTAGATTTGGGTTTAGTTTGTTCTTCTTTTTCTAGTTCTTTGAGGTATAGGTTAGGTTGTTGATTTGAGAGCCATACCTCTTTTTAATGTAAGCACTTACAGCTACAAACTTCCCTTTCAAAATTGCTTTCACAGAATCCATAAGTTTTGCTATACTGTGCTTTCATTTTCATTTATCTTGAGATTTTCTAATTTCCCCTGTCATTTCTTCTTTGACTCATTGGTTGTTTAAGAGTGTGATGTTTAGTTTCCACATATTTGTGGATTTCCCAGCTTTCCTTCTGCTACTGATTTCTAATTTCATTCCATTGTGATTGGAAAAGATACTCTGCATAGTTTCAGTTGTTTTAAAGAATTTAAGCTACTACAATGTTAATTAAAATGTTAAGAGTTGTAGGGTACCTGGGTGGCTCAGTTTGTTAAGTACCTGACTTTTGATTTCAGCTCAGGCCATGATCTCAGGGTCATGAGATTGAGCCCCAGGTTGGGCTCCTCACTGTGTGTGGAGCCTGCTTGGGATTCTCTCTCTCCCTCTCTCTCTGCCCCTTTCCGCCACCCCACCACCTCCCCACCCCCTGCTCACAAGTGTATGAACACTCTCTCTCTAAAAAAAGTTTTTTTAAGAGTTGTTTTATGTCCTAATAGATGCTGAATCTGGAGAATGTTCCACACCTACTTGAGAAGAATGTGTATTCTGCTGATTTGGGGTACAGTGTTCTGTATGTCTGTTAGGTTTAATTGGTCCATAATGTTGTTCAAGTTCTCTGTTTCCTAATTGATCTTCTGTCAGGTTGTTCTATTATTGAAAGTTTCCTACTATTACTGTAGAAATATCTATTTTTCACTTCAGTTGTGCCAAGTGTGCTTCATATCTTTAGGAGCTCTGATGTTTGGTGCACATAGGTTTATAATTGTTATATCTTCCTGGTAAATTGACCATTTTTTATTATTATATAATACCATACTTGTTTCTTGTAACAGTTTTTGACTTAAAGTCTGATATTGGAAGAGCTACTCCTGCTCTCTTTTGGTTAATATTTGCAGGGAATATTTTTCTATCCTTTCACTTTCTGCTTATGTGTGTCCTTAGATCTCAAGTGAGTCTCTTATAGATGGCACTTAGTTGAAGCCTGTTTTTCTAACAATTCAGCCTGTCTATGTCTTTTGATTAGGAAATTTAATCCACCTATGTTTGAAGTAATCACTGATAAAGAAGGACTTCTATTGCCATTTTAATTGTTTTCTGTATGTCTTCTAGTTTTCCTGTCCCTTCTTTCCTCTCTTACTGACTTCTTTTGTGTTTCATTGATTTTCTTGTGGTGACATGACTTGACTCCCTTCTCATTTCCTTTTGTGTGTATATTATAGGTATTCTCTTTGTGGTTACTATTGTAATTACATAAAACATCTTAAAATTATAATAATCTATTTTAAACTAATAACAGCTTAACCTCAAGGACATACAAAATCTCTGCTCTTTTGCAGCTCTACTCTTACCCCATTTCATGGTATTAATGTCACAAATTATATCTTTATATATTATGTGCCCATTGATAAAGACTTATAATTATTTTTATGCTTTTTAAAAACCATATGTGATAATTAAAAGTAGACTTATGCACCCAATTAAAATGCTACAGGTTTCTCTATTTTTCTGTATATTTATTTTTACTAGAGAACTTTACAGTCTCATATAGCTTCATGTTAATGTCTAGCATCTTTTCATTTCAGCTTGAAGGATTCCTTTTAGCATTTCTTGTGGGACAGATCTACTGGTAACGAACTTCCTCAACTTTTGCTTATCTGGAAAAGTCTTAATTTTTCTTCCATTTTTGAAGGACAGTTTCTGGATATAGTATTCATGGCCGACAGTTTTTTTCTTTTTTTCCAGCACTCTGAATATATCATCCCACTGCCTTCTGGCTTATAAAATTTCTGCTGAGAAATCCACAGATAATCTTGCAGAGGCTCTCTTGTATATGATAAGTCACTTTTCTCTTGCTGATTTCAAGATTCTCTTTGTTGTTGAATTTGACAGTTCGATTATAATGTGTCTTGGTGTAGGAACCTTTGGGTTTATCTTACTTAAAATTCTTTGAACCTCTTGAATTTTTATGTCCCTTTATTTCCTCAAACTTGGGGAGTTTTCAAACATTATATCTTCAAACAAACTTTCTGCCCCTTTCTTTCTTTCTCTCTTCTCTTTCTGGGACCCCCATATTTATCTGCTTCATGGTGTTCCTTAAGTCCTTTAGGCTCTCTCCACTTTTCTTCATTCTTTTCTCCTTTTGCTCCTGACTTGATAATTTCAAGTGACCTGTCCTCAAGTTTATTGATTCTTTCTTTTGCCTTATCCAGTTTACTATTGAACCTCTCTAGTAATTTTTTAAATTTTTTATTGTTATGTTAATCACCATACATTACATCATTAGTTTTTGATGTAGTGTTCCATGATTCATTGTTTGTGTGTAACACCCAGTGCTCCATGCAGAACGTGCCCTCTTTAATACCCATCACCAGGCTAACCCATCCTCCCATCCCCCTCCCCTCTAGAACCCTCAGTTTGTTTTTCAGAGTCCATCATCTCTCCTGGTTCGTCTCCCCCTCTGATTTACTCCCCTTCATTCTTCCCCTCCTGCTATCTTCTTCTTTTTTTTTAACATATATTTTATTATTTGTTTCAGAGGTACAGATCTGTGATTCAACAGTCTTGCACACTTCACAGCGCTCACCATAGCACATACCCTCCCCAATGTCTATCACCCAGCCACCCCATGCCTCCCACCCCCCACCACCCCAGCAACCCTCAGTTTGTGTCCTGAGATTAAGAATTCCTCATATCAGTGATGTCATATGATACATGTCTTTCTCTGACTGACTTATTTCGCTCAGCATAACACCAGCTCCAAAAATTTTGTTTGGTTCTCCTTTATAGTTTTTATCTTTTTGTTGATATTCTCATTCTGTTCATGCATCTTTGTCCTAATTCTGTTTAGTGTCATTTTCAAGACAGTTGTTTTAATTTTTTTGTCAATGATTCAGAGATCTGTGCATTTTTAGGGTCAGTTTCTGGTGATTTATTTATTAATTTTTTCCATTGGGATGACTATCCCTGTTTCTGCATATACCTTGTGATCTTTGGTTGAGATTTGAGCATTTGACTAAAAAGACACTTTCTCAATCTTTATAGATTGACTTTGTGCAAAGGAAGACCTTTACTAATCAGCCTTCCTTGAGGTTCTCGGATCTCTCAAAACTTTTCTTAGTATTCATATTCTCTGGGCTTGTGTGTGTGCTTTTATTTCAGTACAAATAACTGCTTTCAACTACCTTAATTTCTCTACGAGGATCACCCCTGATTCTTTTCAGGAGTTTGTGTTTCTGCTTCTACTGTATTCCTCTGCCTATAATCTCTTGCTCCCCTGATGCCTGCCTGTGGAACTTCAGACTCCCCGCTGCTCTAACATGTTGCAGTCCTTGCCTCTGTTTTCAGCATGGCCTCCAACCTGGTATTTAAACAATGCCACTGTTGCCATCAGTGCTCCAACTCATTCAACAGAAAACAGTCCCTCAGGCCACGAGACTGAAGCCAGAATGTTGAACACAAATTCCACTCTTTCCTTTGTTTCCCAAGGGAGGAGCCAGGACTTCCGGAGGTTTTCTCCCAATTGGGATGCACTGCATTGGGTGGGGAAAGGGCTAAAGTGTGCAAAATGCCACAAACTTTCCTAATATTTTCAGTCATTTTTTTTTCTTGGCTACATGTTCTCCTGGGTTCTTCAGCTACCCAACTGATTTTTGGAATACTCATAATAGTATTTCGGCCAATATATTGCTGTTAATTTGGTGTCTCTGGTGTGTGAGGGGAAATAATGGCCAGAAGCTTCTTATTCTACCATCTTGCTGATGTCACCCTCATCTACTGTTTTTTGCAAAAGGTAAAAAGCCAATTCAATGGGGAATCATAGTCTTTTCATTAAATGGTCTGGGCTAATTGGATCTACATATGCAACAAAATGAATCTTTACCCATCCTTCACACCATGTACACAAATTTACAGATTGATTTGTAGGCAAAATTGTTAAACTTAAAACTATAAAATTTCTAGAAGAAAGGAGAAAATCTTTGTGACCTTGGGTTAGACAAAGGTTTTATGATATCGTACAAAAAGCATGATCCATAAAGAAAAATCTGATAAATTGAACTTCATCGAAATTTAAAACTTCTGCTCTTCAAAAGATTATGTTAAAAAGAAAAGACTTTTCAGATAGTAGGTTTTATGTAAATTAGAATGGATAGATGAAATTGGTGTGAACTTAAGGTTTTACATATATATATATATATAAATAGATAGGGAAATAAATATAGATAAAATGTGTAAATATAAATTCCCTAACTCATCACTGTAAAGGCCTAGGAGCAGTAACACCCTAGTATCAGTAGTCACACTAGATCTGGGTTTCTAAATACC
Organism: Callorhinus ursinus; assembly: GCF_003265705.2. NCBI lineage: Eukaryota > Metazoa > Chordata > Mammalia > Carnivora > Otariidae > Callorhinus > Callorhinus ursinus. Next base: position 7,803,701 of record NW_027397118.1, read on the forward strand.
GTTCTTCTGTAAAAGGGCCAGGGCTCCTTGAAGAAATGATTTATTTTAGGGCTGGGGTAGGACAGGTGCAATATAAAGCTAGGTGTTCAAATTGATGGGGACATGCCAATGGGGCACAGAAGCCATCTCAAAGGGGCTTCCACTATTCAAATCTAAGATAATTTATGCAACAAAATGAGTGATAGTAACAGGCTATTGTTAATTTACTAAATAAGGAATTGATTAATCCATATCAATGGACACAATAAATTGAAAGTTTGAGGAGAAGCAAAATATCAACATAGTCTCAAAGCATCTCCCTTCCAAGAAAAATTTGTAAGTTACACAGGGAAGAAAAATAATTTTATAAATCCTAATAGATAGCACTTTATTAAATGATCAAAGTTAACATCACCAGTAATGAGATGAGTCATTGTGTGCCACCTAATAAGATACAATAAGAAGTACATTTTATCACTTCTGTCATATTCCTGCCAAAGATGGATAACCTGTCTAATCATGAGGAAACATCAAACAAATCCAAATCAAGGGACATTTTACAAAATAAGTAGTCTGTAATCTTCAAAAGTGTCAAAATCTTAAAAATCAAGGAAAGACAGGCACTATTACAGTGTGAAGAAGACTTAAATAGACATAACAACTAAATACATGTAATCCTGAACTGCATCTTTTTACTAAAAAGGACATTGGAACAACTGGGAAAACTTGGAGTCTGAGGATTAGATTGCAGTGATGTATCAATTTTAATTTCCAAATTTGACGGTTGTATTATGGTTTTCACAGTTACCAAAATATTCAAGGATAATGGAGCATCATATTAGCAATGCATTCTCAGATGGTTTATCTTGTTTTTACAACTTCCTGTAAGGTTGCGTTTGTTTCAAAAATGAAGGCTGATTGTAACCGTTGTTCAGACAAGCCTCAATGAAAATAGGAGCATGGAGTCATCAGAGCTCTTTCCAGAGAGAGGACAAGATGAGGAGGGTGAAACTGGCAAGACTGTTGAGATGAGGGGGCAGCAATAGCAGGTGGAGACTAAGATGACTGTCAGTTTGTAGACCTGGAAGATCGAGAATATCGGTGCCCCATTAGAAAAAAGTAGAAATGCGTAAGTCAGGCAGAAGCTTAGGGTTGAGTGAGGACAAGAATGAGTTTGCGTTTTGGATATTTTGAACATGTTTGAGTTGAAAGAGTAGTTCACAGCCTGTTCAGACTCCAGGTTCCTCTGAGGATTTGGATAAGAACAGATGCTAAACACAACATGTGTGTGTTGGAGCAGGGCAGACCAATGCTGGGCTTGGCTTGTTTTGGGTTCACCTCCAATAACTGTCTGAATGTGCTGTGTTCCTACATGAGTTATCCTCTTTCCCAGGACCCTGATTGTCCACACCTGTGAGGAATGAGCCTAGATATATAACTGATTATTCTTGGAAGATTGCCAAGAGTAAAAGCTAAAGCCAGAAACTCCCCAAGCTGTCTCCAGAGCATAATGTATTTTCAGCTCACACAAATCCCTTGTTGCCAAATGATCTGTCAATGGCCTGGATAGTTAAAGAGATGGAAGGCATTTCAGTTGCACAAATGTGCAACCTTTGTTAACCTTGTTACATAGTTTCCTATATAAAGGCAATTTGTGGCCCCAATACCTTATCTTGGCATTTGAGACTCTCTCTAAATATAATTCCATAGCCCCATTTCCTTTTCTTTCCTATCTAAGACCCCATTGCAGCCAGTCCTCTGTCCTTTCATTGTCAAAGCTTGTTTTGCTTTTCCCCACTTTTGAGACTTTACTCATCTTGTGGGTTGAAATTCAACTAACTGTGTCTATAGAAAGCATTGTGCTAGGCACTCTAGAGGCACTGAGTTGATTAAAACATGAACTGTGTCCTCAAGGAATTTGCAGTCACAATAGAAAACTATAAGGGAGCAGAGGACCTTTATGAAGGCAGATGTGGGAGAGGAGGGGGCATGTGGACTCAAGAGTGGACAGATGCTTAGTTTTACAATTATGATGAGACGACATCAAACCAACCTGTACCCCAAATCTCCCATTTACAACTGGCTGCTTCCACTGCCTGGAGAATGCGTACTATATATACCATCCTCACCATCCCTCATTCTTCATGCCTTAACAAAAATAAACATGTCCCTTACAGTGGCCTTTACTGATCCACCCCTCCCACCAACTACAGTATGATAAATGAGAAGATCTACATTCACACTTTTCTTTCTCACCAGGGAAAATGGTCAGGTGCATTATAAAGAATTGGAAGCAAAAGATCAAAAAGTCTCGGAATCTCAAAGCTGGAATGGAGGTTAGCCAGTCCAGGCCCTTGTGTGGCAGATGAAGAAACTGAGGTCCAGACAGGGAAAATAACTTACCAAATACTACATGGCAGTTCAGATGCTTTTGGTTGCAAGAAATACAAATCTCAATCCAAACTGGCTTACACAAAAAGAAGTTATTGGTGCATGTAATTGAATAGTCCTGTGGTATATCTAGCTTTAGATAAGACTTGATTTGGGACCCCAATGATAAGATTGGGATTGGGATTAAGGTCTCTTTCTCTCTCTCTCTCTCTCTCTCTCTCCCCCTCCTCCCTTCCTCTCTGGCTTCCTATTATGGCACCAAATCGGGCCCTAAGACACCCCAGAACTACAACTACATATTTTCCCACTGGACTCCATTTCCCCAATAATTCAACCAATGCCCCAGAAACATTGTGCACATTGTTGGCCTTAGCTTGGCCCTCACATGGCTTGGTATGTGGTATACCTCTGAACTCATCACTGCAATGGGATATACAGACTTGTTTGAGGCAAACGGGGCCTAGCCCTAGAGCTGGAGGTAGGATCAGTTCATCCAAACCTCATGGCTGAGAAATGTTGGATGCTATTATGAAGAGGAGAGAAAATGGATATGGGGGATACAATCCATAGTTGTCTGCCATAGAAAGTTACTGGCAAAGTCAGGGCTACAAGCCAGATCTCCAGTCTCCCAGTTCTATTTAATGGTGTCATCACATTCTGGAAAAGCCTGCTAAGGTTCTGTGGCAGCAAGACATAGCCACATGGCTGGTGGAGCTTTGCATTCAAACAATTCTGTACTGACCCTGGAGTGGCAACACTAAATTCACCATTCCTCAGGCAAAGAGAGAGTAACCCCAGGACCTGAGTCCAGACAGAGATGAGGGGCAAGAAGAAGAGAGGTGATCAAAACAAGCTGCAGATCTAAATCAGGAATGAGAGGTAGAGAACCTGGTAATAACTGTCCCACATGTTCTGCCAATGGAATTGAATCAGCATAATTGATTTGATCTACACAAAGTGAGACAAGTCTCCTGGAAAACTGCCCATGAGTAGATCAACAAGACTCAATAGGCATATCAAATGAAAATAAAGTGAGACTAAAGGTGGAGTTCTTCCAACCTGAAATACCCAGAGCAAATGGAGACTGGCTGGTTGGAAGAGAGCAGGGAGAAGGATGGCAGGTGTGATTTATTCCAAGGGGGCCATGGTTCAGAGCTGGCTCCATTGGGAATCTTTATTTCTGTATTTATTATATTAAAAGTGAAGTTCAGACAGAATACATTTTATTTCCAGTAACATACAATTTAAAATGTGCTTATTTCTGGGGGCGGAGCAAGATGGCGGAGGAGTAGGAGACCTAGATTTCGTCTGGTCTCAGGAATTCAGCTGAATAGGGATCAAACCATTCTGAACACCTACGAACTCAACAGGAGACCGAAGAAGAGAGTAGCAACAACTCTCTGAACAGAAAAGTGACCACTTTCTGGAAGGTAGGACGTGCGGAGAAGTGAATCCGAGGCGATATTCGGGAGGATAGATGGCGGGGGAGGGGCCTCCGTCGGCCGCTTCTGGCAAGTGCTAGAGCCGCGGAGCACAAAATCGGACCTTTTAGAAGTTGGCTCCGTGGAGGGACGTCGCTGCAGTGGCTAAGCGGGGGGTGGAATCCTCCCGGGACAGTGTGGTCTCAGGACCCTCGGGGTCACAGAGAGACCGGGGGTGCCTGAGTGCGCCAGAGCTCCCAGGTATCGGAGCGGGGAAGCCGGCTGCAGAGACGGAGCAGAGTCGCGGGCTCTCAGCTCGGGGTTGCCATAGACTGTGACCCGCGGCCCAGTCGGGGCACGGCTCCTTCAGCAGGGACCCAGCAGGCGGCAGATCCGGGGAGACTCCCCTTCCTTCCCGGGGAGGAGCGGCGCGGGAACGCACTGCAGGGATCTGCTGGGTTTGGAGACTCTGCGCGGGGTCGGGTGCCAGAGATAGCAACGCTCGGTCACAGGCCGGGTGAGCACGGGGTGCGGCCGGAGACCGGGGACACGGAAGTGACTGCTTTTCTCTGGGGGCACACTGAGGAGCGGGGCCCCGAGTTCTCGGCTCCTCCGGGTAGAGATTGGGAGGCCACCATTTCTGCCCTGGTCCTCCAAGGCTGTACGGAGAGCTTGCAGGGAACAAAAGCTCCTGAGAGCAAACCGGAGCAGCTTCCTTAGCCCGGACCGACAAGGGCGGGGCAATTCCGCCTCCAGCAAAGACATTTGGAAACCACAGCAACAGGCCCCTCCCCCAGAAGATCAGCACAAACAGCCAGCAAGCCAAGACCAAGTTGATCGATCAAGGAGAACGGGAGAACTCCAGCGCTAGGGGAATACTGCACATAGATTCATGGTTTTTTT
>NW_027397118.1:7808494-7809030 GCF_003265705.2 Callorhinus ursinus
ATGATTCATTATTTCATCAAAGTTAATTTTTGTTGACTGTTTTTTTTTATTTTTCTTTTTCCCTTTTTTTTAACCAACATCTTATCAATCCTTTTTTAAAAAAAAAAAACATTTTTCATTTTTCATTTTTAGAGTCATATTTTATCCCTTCATAGTAGTTACCCTTATTTTTGGCATATATATATAAGTTGTTCTCTCTTTAAAATTTTGAGGTACAGTTTCTTCTAACAGATCAAAATATACCCTAAATCACTAGTGTATGGCTTTGTTCTAGTCTCCTGCCTGATCACATTCTCTCCCTTTTTCCTTTTTTTTTTCTTTTCTTAAATCTTCTTTCTTTTTTCAAACAACTTATCTTACCAAGTCCTTTTATAAAACCTTTTATAATTTTCATCTTTACAGTCATCTTCCATCCCTTCATTGTATCAACCCTTATTTTGTACATATATGTCTTTCTTCCTTTAAAATTTTAGGAGGCACTTTTTTCTAACAGACCAAAATACGCCCAAAATCTAGTGTGTGGCACTGATCTATGC
>NW_027397118.1:7809130-7813807 GCF_003265705.2 Callorhinus ursinus
ACTTTTTTCTTTCTTTCCCTTTCTTTTCCCCTGGTTTCAGGTCTTTTCTGATTTGTATACAGTATATTTGCTGGGGACGTTGTAAACCTGTTAGCATTTCGTTCTCTCATTCATCTATTCTCCTCTGGACAAAATGACAAGACGAAAGAAATCACCTCAGCAAAAAGAACAAGAGGTACTACCATCAGCCAGGGACCTACTCAATACAGACATTAGTATGATGTCGGACCTAGAGTTCAGAATCATGACTTTAAAGATACTAGCTGGGCTTGAAAAAAGCGTGGAAGTTATTAGAGAAACCCTTTCTGGAGAAATAAAAGAACTAAAATCTAACCAAATCGAAATCAAAAAGGCTATTGATGAGGTGCAATCAAAAATGGGGGCACTAACTGCTAGGATAAATGAGGCAGAAGAGAGAATCAGCGATATAGAAGACCAAATGATGGAAAATAAAGAGGCTGAGAAAAAGAGAGAGAAACAACTACAGGATCACGAGGGCAGAATTCGAGAGATAAGTGATACGATAAGATGAAACAACATTAGAATAATTGGGATCCCAGAAGAAGAAGAAGAGAGAGAGAGGGGGGCAGAAGGTATATTGGAGCAAATTATAGCAGAAAACTTCCCTAATGTGAGGAAGGAAACAGGCATTAAAATCCAGGAGGCACAGAGAACCCCTCTCAAAATCAATAAAAATAGGTCAACACCCCGACATCTAATAGTAAAACTTACGAGTCTCAGAGACAAAGAGAAAATCCTGAAAGCAGCTCGGGAGAAGAGATATGTAACCTACAATGGTAGAAACATTAGATTGGCAACAGACCTATCCACAGAGACGTGGCAGGCCAGAAAGGACTGGCAAGATATCTTCAGAGCACTAAACGAGAAAAATATGCAGCCAAGAATACTATATCCAGCTAGGCTATCACTGAAAATAGAAGGAGAGATAAAAAGCTTCCAGAACAAACAAAAACTAAAGGAATTTGCAAACACGAAACCAGCCCTCCAAGAAATATTGAGAGGGGTCCTCTAAGCAAAGAGAGAACATAAAAGCAGCAAAGAGCAGAAACGAACACAGACAACAGACAGTTAACAGTCACCTTACAGGTAATACAATGGCACTAAATTCATACCTTTCAATAGTTACCCTGAATGTAAATGGGCTCAATGCCCCAATCAAAAGACACAGGCTATCAGATTGGATTAAAAAACAAGACCCATCCATATGCTGTCTGCAAGAGACTCATTTTAGACACAAAGACACCCCCAGATTGAAAGTGAGGGGGTGGAAAACCATTTACCATGCTAATGGACACCAAAAGAAAGCTGGGGTGGCAATCCTTATATCAGACAAACTAGATTTTAAAACAAAGACTGTAATAAGAGATGAGGAAGGACACTATATCCTACTTAAAGGGTCTATCCAACAAGAAGATCTAACAATTGTAAACATCTATGCCCCGAACATGGGAGCAGCCAATTATATAAGGCAATTAATAACAAAAGCAAAGAAACACATTGACAACCATACAATAATAGTGGGGGACTTTAACACCCCCCTCACTGAAATGGACAGATCATCTAAGCAAAAGATCAACAAGGAAATAAAGACTTTAAATGACACACTGGACCAAATGGACTTCACAGACATATTCAGAACATTCCATCCCAAAGCAACGGAATACACATTCTTCTCTAGTGCCCATGGAACATTCTCCAGAATTGATCACATCCTAGGTCACAAATCAGGTCTCAATCAGTACCAAAAGATTGGGATCATTCCCTGCATATTTTCAGACCACAATGCTTTGAAACTAGAACTCAACCACAAGAGGAAAGTCGGAAAGAACTCAAATACATGGAGGCTAAAGAGCATCCTACTAAAGAATGAATGGGTCAACCAAGAAATTAAAGAAGAATTAAAAAAATTCATGGAAACCAATGAAAATGAAAACACAACTGTTCAAAATCTTTGGGATACAGCAAAGGCAGTCCTGAGAGGAACGTATATAGCAATACAAGCCTTTCTCAAGAAACAAGAAAGGTCTCAAATACACAACCTAACCCTACACCTAAAGGAGCTAGAGAAAGAACAGCAAATAAAACCTAAACCCAGCAGGAGAAGAGAAATCATAAAGATCAGAGCAGAAATCAATGAACTAGAAACCAAAAGAACAGTAGAACAGATCAACGAAACTAGGAGCTGGTTCTTTGAAAGAATTAACAAGATTGATAAACCCCTGGCCAGACTGATCAAAAAGAAAAGAGAAATGACCCAAATCAACAAAATCATGAATGAAAGAGGAGAGATCACAACCAACACCAAAGAAATACAAACAATTATAAGAACATATTATGAGCAACTCTATGCCAGCAAATTAGAGAACCTGGAAGAAATGGGTGCATTCCTAGAGATGTATCAACTACCAAAATTGAACCAGGAAGAAATAGAAAACCTCAACAGACCTATAACCACTAAGGAAATTGAAACAGTCATCAAAAATCTCCCAAGAAACAAAAGCCCAGGGCCAGACGGCTTCCCGGGGGAATTCTATCAGACATTTCAAGAAGAATTAATACCTATTCTCCTGAAACTGTTCCAAAAAATAGAAATGGAAGGGAAACTTCCAAACTCATTTTATGAGGCCAGCATTACCTTGATCCCAAAACCAGACAAAGACCCCATCAAAAAAGAGAATTACAGACCAATATCCTTGATGAACATGGATGCAAAAATTCTCACCAAAATACTAGCCAATAGGATCCAACAGTACATTAAAAGGATTATTCACCATGACCAAGTGGGATTTATTCCTCGGCTGCAAGGCTGGTTCAACATCCGCAAATCAATCAACGTGATACAATACATTAACAAAAGAAAGAACAAGAATCATATGATCCTCTCAATAGATGCAGAAAAAGCATTTGACAAAGTACAACATCCTTTCTTGATCAAAACTCTTCAGAGTATAGGGATAGAGGGTACATACCTCAATATCATAAAAGCCATCTATGAAAAACCTACAGCGAGTATCATTCTCAATGGGGAAAGGCTGAGAGCCTTTCCCCTAAGGTCAGGAACGCGGCAGGGATGTCCACTCTCACCACTGCTATTCAACATAGTATTAGAAGTCCTAGCCACAGCAATCAGACAACAAAAAGAAATCAAAGGCATCCAAATCGGCAAAGAGGAAGTCAAACTCTCACTCTTTGCAGATGATATGATACTGTACGTGGAAAACCCAAAAGACTCCACCCCAAAACTGCTAGAACTCATACAGGAATTCAGTAAAGTAGCAGGATATAAAATCAATGCACAGAAATCAGTGGCATTCCTATACACCAACAACAAGACAGAAGAGAGACAAATCAAGGAGTCTATCCCATTTACAATTGCACCCAAAACCATTAGATACCTAGGAATAAATCTAACCAAAGAGGCAAAGGATCTGTACTCAGAAAACTATAAAATACTCATGAAAGAAATTGAAGAAGACACAAAGAAATGGAAAAACGTTCCATGCTCATGGATTGGGAGAATCAACATTGTGAAGATGTCAATGCTACCTAGAGCAATCTACACATTCAATGCAATCCCCATCAAAATACCATCCACTTTTTTCAAAGAAATGGAACAAATAATCCTAAAATTTGTATGGAACCAGAAGAGACCCCGAATAGCCAGAGGAATACTGAAAAAGAAAAGCAAAGCTGGCGGCATCACAATTCCGGACTTCCAGCTCTATTACAAAGCTGTCATCATCAAGACAGTATGGTACTGGCACAAAAACAGACGCATAGATCAATGGAACAGAATCGAGAGCCCAGAAATGGACCCTCAACTCTATGGTCAACTTCTCTTTGACAAAGCAGGAAAGAATGTCCAATGGCAAAAAGACAGTCTCTTCAACAAATGGTGTTGGGAAAATTGGACAGCCACATGCAGAAGAATGAAACTGGACCATTTCCTTACACCACACACAAGAATAGACTCCAAATGGTTGAAAGACCTAAACGTGAGACAGGAGTCCATCCAAATCCTAAAGGAGAACACAGGTAGCAACCTTTTCGACCTTAGCCGCAGCAACTTCCTCCTAGAAACATCGCCAAAGGCACGGGAAGCCAGGGCAAAAATGAACTATTGGGATTTCATCAAGATAAAAAGTTTTTGCACAGCAAAAGAAACAGTCCACAAAACCAAAAGACAACCGACAGAATGGGAGAAAATATTTGCAAACGACATATCAGATAAAGGGCTAGTATCCAAAATCTATAAAGAACTTATCAAACTCAACACCCAAAGAACAAATAATCCAATCAAGAAATGGGCAGAAGACATGAACAGACATTTCTCCAAAGAAGACATCCAAATGGCCAACAGGCACATGAAAAAGTGCTCCACATCACTCGGCATCAGGGAAATCCAAATCAAAACCTCAATGAGATACCACCTCACACCCGTCAGAATGGCTAAAATTAACAAGTCAGGGAACGACAGATGTTGGCGGGGATGTGGAGAAAGGGGAACCCTCCTACACTGTTGGTGGGAATGCAAGCTGGTGCAGCCCCTCTGGAAAACAGTATGGAGGTTCCTCAAACAGTTGAAATTAGAGCTACCGTTCGATCCAGCAATTGCACTACTGGGTATTTACCACAAAGATACAAATGTAGGGACCC
>NW_027397118.1:7848807-7896064 GCF_003265705.2 Callorhinus ursinus
CCAATCCATGAGCATGGAACGTTTTTCCATTTCTTTGTGTCTTCTTCAATTTCTTTCATGAGTATTTTATAGTTTTCTGAGTACAGATTCTTTGCCTCTTAAGAGCAAGAAATATTTCCAATACACAAGCTAACCCTACACCTAAAGGAACTAGAGAAAAAACAGCAAATAAAGCCTAAACCCGGCAGGAGAACAGAAATAACAAAGATTAGAGCAGAAATCAATGAAATAGAAACCATAAGAACAGTAGAACCAATCAACGAAACTAGGAGCTGGTTCTTTGAAAGAATTAACAAGATTGATAAAACCCTGGCCAGACTTATCAAAAAGAAAAGAGAAAGGACCCAAATAAACAAAATCATGAATGAAAGAGGAGAGATCACAACCAACAGGTTCATAGCTCAGACCTGAAAGCAGGACTGGGGGCACTGCGGGGGGTGCACAACCCAGGACGCTGCAGTTTATAGCAGCATGACAGAAACGGAGATGGTGTGGCTTGGAGAGCTCACTGAAGAACAGACTGCGGTCTCTCTGCTCTGAGGCAGAGGGTTGGAAATGGTCTCTTCTGTTCTGACTCGTGGAAGAGACGCAGAAAGCCGCCAGGGAAAGCCACCAGAGAACAAAAGCCCCCAAACCTGATTCCCGCTGAACCCATCTCCCGCCACAGAGGCCAGGGCAACTCCGCCCAAACAGGGTTGCCTGAGTAACAGCACAGCAGGCCCCTCCCCCAGAAGACAGGCTGGGAAAACAAGAGGCCAGCAACCCTAGGGTCCCAAGAAAACAGGTGCATCCTGCTTGGGTTCTGGTCAATAATTTGGACTCTATACATTCCCTCAAACACCCATCAACAGAATGACTAGGAGGAGGAGCTCCCAAAATAGAAAAGACTCAGAGATTATGACTTATGCTGCAGATTTACAAATGGATGCAGATATAACCAAGATGTCAGAGATGGAATTCAGGCTGGCAATTGTGAAGACAATGGCTAGAATGGAGAAATCAATTAATGGCAGCATAGAGTCTCTAAGGGCAGAAATGAAAGCTGAATTGGCAAAACTTAAAAATGCTATCAATGAGATCCAATCCAATCTAGATAATCTAACAGCTAGAGTAACTGAGGCAGAAGAACAAATAAGCGACCTGGAAGACAATATAATAGATAAAAAGGGAAAAGAGGAGGCCAGGGAAAAACAACTCAGAATCCATGAAAATAGAATCAGAGAAATAAGTGACACCATGAAGCGTTCCAATGTCAGAATAATTAGAATCCCGGAGGGAGTGGCGAGAGCGGACTAGAAGATGTATTTGAGCAAATCGTAGCTGAGAACTTCCCTAATCTGGGGAATGAAACAAACATTCATGTCCTAGAGGCAGAGAAGACCCCTCCCAAGATCAAGGAAAACAGGCCAACACCCCGGCATGTAATAGTAAAACTTGGAAATCTTAGAACCAAGGAAACCATCTTAAGGGCAGTTAGGGGGAAGAGATTCCTTACGTACAGAGGGAGGAACATCAGAATAACGTCAGACCTCTCCACAGAGACCTGGCAAGCCAGAAAGGCCTGGCAAAACATATTCAGGGTACTAAATGAGAAGAACATGCATCCAAGAATACCTTATCTGGCAAAGCTTTCATTTAGAATGGATGGAGAGATGCAGAGCTTCCACGACCAGCAGAAACTGAAAGAATATGTGACCACTAAGCCGGCCCTGCAAGAAATATTAAGGGAGGTTCTATAAAAGGAGAAAGACCCCAAGAGTGATACACAACAGAAATTTACAGGGACAATCTATAAAAACAACGTCTTCACAGGCAACATGATGACAATTCATATCCTTCAATAATCACTCTCAACGTGAATGGTCTAAATGCTCCCATAAAATGGCACAGGGTTGCAGATTGGATAAAAAGACAGAACCCATCCATATGCTGCCTACAAGAGACTCATTTTGAACCTAAAGATACATCCAGACTGAAAGTGAAGGGATGGAGATCCATCTTCCATGCCAGCGGACCTCAAAAGAGCTGGGGTAGCAATTCTTATATCAGACAAGTTAGATTTTAAACTAAAGTCTCTAATTAGAGACACAGAAGGACACTATATCATTCTTAAAGGGTCTATCCAACAAGAAGATCTAACAATTGTAAACATCTATGCCCCCAACATGGGAGCAGCCATCTATATAAGCCAACAGTTAACCAAAATAAAGAGTCATATTGATAACAATATGTTAATTGTAGGAGACCTCAATACTCCACTCTCAGCAATGGACAGATCATGTCAGCAGAAAATCAACAAGGAAACAAGAGCTTTGAATGATACACTGGATTAGATGGACCTCATAGATATTTACAGAACATTCCACCCTAAAACAAGAGAATACTCATTCTTCTCGAGTGCACATGGAACTTTCTCCAGAATAGACCACATACTGGGTCACAAATCAGTCTCAACTGATACCAAAAGATTGAGATTATTCCTTGCATATTCTCAGACCACAATGATTTAAAACTGGAACTCAATCACAAGAAAAAATTTGGCAGAAATTCAAACACTTGGAAGCTAAAGACCACTCTGCTCAAGAATGTTTGGGTCAACCAGGAAATCAAAAAAGAACTTAAACAATTCATGGAAATCAAAGAGAACAAAAACACATCGGTCCAAAACCTATGGGATACTGCAAAGGCGGTCCTAAGGGGGAAATACATAGCCATCGAAGCCTCACTCAAAAAAATAGAAAATCCCAAATTCACCAACTAACTCTACACCTTAAAACTAGAGAAAAAGCAACAAACAATGCCTAAGCCATGCATTAGAAGAGAAATAATTAAAATTAAGGCAGAGATCAATGAATTAGAAACCAGAAACACAGTAGATCAGATCAATGAAACTAGAACTTGGTTCTTTGAAAGAATTAATAAGATCGATAAACCACTGGCCAGACTTATCCAAAAGAAAAGAGAAAGGACCCAAATTAATAAATTTATGAATGAACGGGGAGAGATCATGACTAACACCAAGGAAATAAAAACAATTATTAGAAATTATTATCAACAAAAATATGCCAATAAACTGAACAATCTGGATGAAATGGAGGCCTTCCTGGAAACCTATAAGCTGCCAAGACTGAAACAGGAAGAAATTGACAACCTGAATAGGCCAATAACCATAACGAGATTGAAGCAGTGATCAAAAACCCTCCCAAAAAACAAGAGTCCAGGGCCTGTTGGATTCCCTGGGGAATTCTACCAAACATTCAAAAAAGAAATAATACCTATTCTACTGAAGGTGTTTCAAAAAATAGAAACAGAAGGAAAACTTCCAAACTCATTCTATGAGGCCAGCATTAGCTTAATCTCCAAACCAGGCAAAGACCCCATCAAAAAGGAGAATTTCAGACTGATATCCGTGATGAATATGGATTTCAAAATCCTCAACAAAATCCTAGCTAATAGGACCCAACAATACAGTAAAAGGATCATCCACCACCACCAAGTGGGATTTATCCCCGGGATGCAAGGGTGGTTCAACATTCACAAATCAATCAATGTGATAGAACACATTAATAAGAGGAGGGAGAAGAACCATATGGTCCTCTCAATTGATGCAGAAAAAGCATTTGACAAAATACAACATTCTTTCCTGATTAAAACTCTTCAGAGTATAGGGATAGAGGGAACATTCTTCAAGTTCATAAAATCCATCTATGAAAAACCCACAGTGAATATCATCCTCAATGGAGAAAAGCTGAGTGCCTTTCCCTTAAGATCAGGAACACGTCAAGGATGCCCACTCCCGCCACTATTGTTCAACATAGTACTAGAAGTCCTAGCAACAGCAATCAGACAACAAAAAGAAATAAAAGGTATTCAAATTGGCAAAGAAGTCAAACTCTCTCTTTTCGCAGACGACATGATACTTTATGTGGAAAACCCAAAAGACTCCACCCCCAAATTACTAGAACTCATACAGCAATTCAGTAATGTGGCAGGATACAAAATCAATGCACAAAAATCAGTTGCTTTCTTATACACTAACAATGCAACTGTAGAAAGAGAAATTAGAGAAACAATTCCATTTACAATAGCACCAAAAACCATAAGATACCTCGGAATAAATCTAACCAAAGAGGTAAAGGATCTATACTCTAAGAACTACAGAACACTCATGAAAGAAATTGAAGAAGACACAAAAAGATGGAAAAATATTCCATGCTCATGGATCTGAAGAATAAACATTGTTAAAATGTCTATGTTACCCAGAGCAATCTATACCTTCAATGCCATCCCGATCAAAATTCCAATGACATTCTTCAAAGTGCTGGAACAAACAATCCTAAAATTTGTATGGAATCAGAAAAGACCCCGAACCGCCAAGGAAATGCTGAAAAAGAAAAACAAAGCTGGGGGCATCACATTGCCCGATTTCAAGATATATTACAAAGCTGTGATCACCAAGACAGCATGGTACTGGCACAAAAACAGACATATAGACCAATGGAATAGAATAGAGAACCCAGATATGGACCCTCAACTCTATGGTCAAATAATCTTTGACAAAGCAGGAAAAAACATGCAATGGAAAAAAGACAGTCTCTTCAATACATGGTGCTGGGAAATTGGACAGCCACATGCAGAAGAATGAGACTTGACCATTCTCTAACACCTTTCACAAAGATAAACTCGAAGTGGATGAAAGACCTCAATGTGAGACAGGAATCCATCAAAATCTTAGAGGAGAACATAGGCAGTAACCTCTTTGACATCACCCACAGCAACTTCTTTCAAGATACATTTCCAAAAGCTAGTGAAACAAAAGCAAAAATGAACTTTTGGGACTTCCTCAAGATAAAAAGCTTCTGCACAGCAAAGGACAGTCAACAAAACAAAAAGGCAACCCACAGAATGGGAGAAGATATTTGCAAATGACACTACAGATAAAGGGCTGGTATCCAAGATCTATAAAGAACTTCTCAAACTCAACACCCAAAAAACAAATATGAAAAGACACTTCTCTGAAGAAGACATACAAATGGCTAACAGACACATGAAAAACTGTTCATCATCATTAACCATCAGGGAAATTCAAATCAAAACCACATTAAGATACCACTTTACACCAGTTAGAATGGCAAAAATGGACAGGGCAAGAAACAACAAATGTTGAAGGGGTTGTGGAGAAAGGGGAACCCTCTTACATTGTTCATGGGAATGCAAGTTGGTACAGCCACTTTGGAAAACGGTGTGGAGGTTCCTCAAAAATTTAAAAATAGAGCTACCCCATGACCCAGCAATTGCACTACTGGGTATTTACCCCAAAGACACAGATGTAGTGAAAAGAAGGGCCATATGCACCCCAATCTTCATAGCAGCAATGTCTGCAATAGCCAAACTGTGGAAAGAGCCGAGATGCCCTTCAACAGATGAATAGATAAAGAAGATGTGGTTCATATATACAATGGAATATTACTCAGCCATCAGAAAGGATGAATACACAACTTTTACATCAACATGGATGGGACTGGAGGAGATTATGCTAAGTGAAATAAGTCAAGCAGAGAAAGTCAATTATCATATGTTTTCACTTATTTGTGGAACATAAGGAATAACATGGCGGACACTAGGAGAAGGAAAGGAAAAAAGAGGGGGGAATTGGAAGGAGAGATGAAGCATGAGAGACTATGGACTCTGAGAAACAAACACGGTTTTAGAGGGGTTAGCCCAGTGATGGGTATTAAGGAGGGCACATACTGCATGGAGCACTGGGTGTTATACGAAAACAATGGATCGTGGATCACCACATCAAAAACTAACGATGTATTGTATAGTGACTAACATAACATAATAAAATTTAAAAAAAAGGAGAATTACAGGCCAATATCCTTGATGAACATCGATGCAAAAATTCTCACCAAAATACTAGCCAATAGGATCCAACAGTACATTAAAAGGATTATTCACCATGACCAAGTGGGATTTATCCCTGGGCTGCAAGTTTGGTTCAACGTCCGCAAATCAATCAATGTGATATAATACATTAATAAAAGAAAGAACAAGAACCATATGTTTCTCTCAATAGATGCAGAAAAAGCATTTGACAAAGTACAGCATCCTTTCTTGATCAAAACTCTTCAGAGTACAGGGATAAAGGGTACATACCTCAATATCCTAAAAGCCACCTATGAAAAACCCACAGCGAATATCATTCTCAATGGGGGAAAACTGAGAGCTTTCCCCCTAAGGTCAGGAAAGCGGCAGGGATGTCCACTCTCACCACTGCTATTCAACATAGTATTAGAAGTCCTAGCCACAGCAATCAGTCAACAAAAAGAAATAAAAGGTATCCAAATTGGCAAAGAAGTCAAACTCTCACTCTTTGCAGATGATATGATACTGTAGGTGGAAAACCCAAAAGACTCCACCCCAAAACTGCTAGAACTCATACAGGAATTCAGTCCAGTGGCAGGATATAAAATCAATGCACAGAAATCCGTGGCATTTCTATGCACCAATAACAAGACAGAAGAAAGAGAAATTAAGGAGAGGATCCCATTTACAATTGCACCCAAAACCATAAGATACCTAGGAATAAATCTAACCAAAGAGGCAAAGAATCTGTTCTGTTCTTTTCAAAACAGCAGCTCTAAATGATTAGACTACTTAACCTGAGCTACTAGCCTGGACTTTAGGAAACTTAATCTTCACCCAGAACTTGAGCCTGATGACTTTGGGTTGGATGAGTAAGGTGACTTCTCCATCCAAAAGTTACTGAGACATTAGGAATTCAAGGATATTCATGCTCACAGTCTATAGAGAACAGCACCTCCCCAGCCATGGTACCCTCCTTTTGGGAAGCAGATATTCTACAGGTTCTACTACAAAGACTTTCAAAGCAATCAGAGGCTAAGGTAGACACCCACAGCTGCTATGGCACAAAACTTGCCAGACTGCAGCCTGGCACATAAATGGCCAAGCACACACACCATCAAAATCTTTCTCATCAGTCTTCTGAGTCACGTCTCTGCATTCTGTTTGCAATGGTGAGATTTTCTCCTCTTCAGCCTATTATCCTAGCATTCATCTGTCCTGTCAACACATCATAAATTGTTTATAATGCATCGCACCAGAACAGCACTGAAGTAATGAGAATAAATAGATCCTGATAGACATATTGCTACCCACCAAAATTGAACCGTTAAACAGCTCATGAATATTTAGAAAGTGTTGACTTTCTTCTCACCTCATAAGGCATTTGGGAAATTTTGCCACAAATGGGAATCTGCTGTTAGCCATGGAAAAGCAATGAATAGAAAGAGTTGGGAGTGGGGCATGTTTTAAGCTCTGTCACTAACTGGGGCAACTGGCTGTGAATTTATTTAGCAAGTTCCTTAAATTCTGTGTTTTAATTAATCAGAAAAGTATCCCTAAGATTTCTTCTAGGTTTAAAATTCTGAATCTAGGGGAAATAGAGGCTTCTCCTCTGGACCTCATGTGCTACAGTGCTTGGGCCACTTGTTCTAGCCCTAGCCATACAACACTGTGATGACCAACTCAGCTGGACTCAGCCTCAGCCTCACATGGATGCAGCCACAGGCCTGCACTGCCCACCATCAGCTTCTTGTCCTGGGACTTCCCCACTTGGCGCTGAGGTAAAAATACCCATGCTGAAAGTTTGAGGGCATTCAAGCCCTGTTGGTCAAACACTGGACTGATGGGAGATGGGATCTGGCAAAAATTCTCCCTTACTCAACCAGATGGATTATTTTAAGAAGAATTTTTTTTTATTTGGCATTGTAGAAGATGGTCCCATGAGATAGAACAATGAGTTACATTTAGCAAGTGGTGGTCAGTTTATTAAAACACCTCCTGCTGCCTTTCCCTCCTTCTCTGCCTCATCCCCTTTATTTCTCATGCCTGCTTCCTGGGATTTTACTCTCTAATAAAGAGGAAACCTGTGAGTTTGCCTCAGGCTTTGCTTAGGGGAAACTGAGCTAAGACACTGGAGCTATTCATGGATCAAATTAGACAATGTGAAGTTTATGGTCCAATAGAAGCACCCAACGTTCTCTACTTGATTTGTGACTATTTTAGAAAGTAGATTATCATTGGGCAATTATTTTTGTTTATTTATCCAGAGAAAGAGATAAAATTCCTTTCAGAAATTTTCTTTAAGTGAAGCTAGAAAGGTAAGACATGGACTTCACCATCACTGAGACTTCTGAGTGGGGGAAAATAGTCAATACTCTTTCTTTCACTACTGCCTTGCTTGGCTTGAACCCAATAAAACAAAAACTCCTACTACTGGTTCCCTGAGGCTTTGCCTATTCTCACCATCACCATTCACTGCCACCATATCTAAGGTTTTGTTGTTAGCTCTCTTCTAAAAATAATTCTGCCTGAAATTCTTATGCATTTCTATGTGGCCTCACTAGGGTCCAGGTCATAAGGGAAAGTACAAATTCCATTAGAAAACTGGATTCTAAGATTGTACACAAAATGACTTCACT
Source organism: Callorhinus ursinus (assembly GCF_003265705.2). Lineage (NCBI taxonomy): Eukaryota > Metazoa > Chordata > Mammalia > Carnivora > Otariidae > Callorhinus > Callorhinus ursinus. The sequence goes on from NW_027397118.1 coordinate 7,857,315, forward strand.
TCAGTATACTTTAGGTTATTACCTTGGACCCTGAAGATGCTCTCCTAGTTTGCACAAATGCATATTTGGGTGCTATGGTGCTATTGTTGTATCTCCCCAGCATGCTTTCTCCTGTCCCAGCCCTCACTTTCTGGTTATAAACCTTGTTCTCTGCACAGGGTTGGGTATAGGACTCAGACTGGGCCAGTCTTAAGGCCTTAGCTTACTCCTCAAGCCAGAAACTGGTCCAGAGACAGGTACTTGACCCAATCTAGGTCAATCAGAGTACTTCATTGTTGTTTATCCTTAACAGAAGTAACATGAAAGACTCCCTTTTTCTCTGGATAGGAGTTTCAGAGATGTGATCCCAGAGTTTCCAGTAGCATGATCACTGCCAAAAAGAGAAAACTTTTCTGATATACAAAAGAATAAAGCCAAGACAGAGAGAAAAACAAGGAAATGGATAGAGGAAGACAAAGTCTTGGTACCAAGTCCTCAGTTCCAGTCTGAGCTTCGTGTATTCTTGCAGCATTTTACTCTCGGAATTGCTCCAGTATCATGTTACTAAATCCCTTCTTTGTGTAAGCTGGTTGGAATTGGGTTTCTGTCACTTGCTATCAAAAGAATCCTGATTAATATAAATGTGTACAAAAAACAAAGCCCTTTCTCTACTTTAATATGCCTTGCTATTCTTTTCTTCTCTGTGCCAAAAAAAAAAATGAATTTGATGTAGAGATAGCAGGACCTTTCATCTACCCTGTGATTAGTTAGTTAAGTTGGGTTTATGGATCATCTTTGGACTCTGATCTATCATTCTTTTTTTTCATACCATATAGAAATTTTATTTAGATGTCTACACAAACCAGAATAGGAAGCCATAGCTTAAGATGATAAAGAAAAATCAACCAAGCCAGTTTGTTCTGCTTACTAGTCCAAAATTTTGTTCATGAGTATAACAGATGGAGGAAAAAACCAAATGTTTAAATTTTATTTTTTCTGATTCAGACACATTGTCAGGTAGATAGAAAGCCCAGTCTCATTCTTTGGATGGAGGCATTTCACTATGGACTTTCATGATTATTTATTTTCATATCTTTCAGAGACACAGATAGCTGAGTAATTATGCAGCATGGAATATCTAATTGTATTCAATAATTACATAGGAAGCTGCAGTGTGGAAAATAAAGAGTTACCAAAATAACACTTGGTTTCTGACAAAATGAGAGGAAAGTATAGTTCTGGCTCCAGCAGGAACAGCTGCCTGCCATGAGGCTAGTGCCCTTTCTGCTCATCTGGGCAGCTCTGCCACCCATGTGCACAGATGTGAAACCACCCAAGACATTCTGAGAGCTGACTCTTGTGGCTGGGACATGTCTTCCTCTGAAACAAATTATGTGGGCTCCTTTCATACTTGAAAAAGATTGTGTTTCAAAAAATTGATTCTCAGGCATCTGTCATTCTAACTTCTGAAATATTTTCTTCAAAGATATAAGCACTTCAGCATGGGGCCTCACAGCTGCACATCCTGATGTCTTAGTTATCGAGCTCTGGCGGACCTGCCAGCCATGCACTCTGGATCCCTATGTGAGTCCCTTTGCTCCAATAAACAGCAGAAAATCAAAACCCTTTGCATTTGCATAGCATTACCTTCTTCTCAAACTTCTTCCATTTTAAACTTGATTTCTACCTTATGTGGTTTATACGGCAGGGGTTATTATCACCATTTGATGGAGCAGAAACCTGTTGACCATGAAAAAGTCCAGGATGAGTTAAGATGGATCTTAGCTCATATAGAAAGTATGACCTCCCTATTACTGTACACACATATGCACGCACACACACACACACATATGCACACACACACACACATCAATGGGAGGTATCAATTAGTAGTAATTATCTGCTGCCTGATTATTTTCCCCTGGAGATATGAGATCCTTCCCAGCTTTCCTTATCTTGACCATGGTTAATCCAACACTGAATAAAAAATTTAACTATTTAAGTATGAATCTGTGATCTTCCTTCCTGTAATCACCAGCCAGTTTAGAGTTGACTATAAATTGTGTCAATCTTCACAGCTTTGTAAGAAGAAAAAATTCATAATGCTATGCTCTACCAGTCTACTGTGAGGATTCCTAGCATTGGTGGGTTAATTCCACAAAACTTAAAATACCGGGGCACCTGGGTGGCTCAGTCAGTTAAGCAGCTGCCTTCGGCTCAGGTCATGATCCCAGTGTCTTGGGATCAAGCCCTGCACTGGGCTCCTTGTTCAGCGGGGAGCCTGCTTCTCCCTCTCCCTCTCCCTCTGCCTGCTTGCTGCTCCCCCTGCTTGTGCTCTCTCTCGCTATGTGTCAAATAAATAAATAAATAACCTTAAAATACCAACAAAGATCTTTAGAAAATTCTTCTAAAGATAGTATAGAGATAAGCAAAGAAAATATAGACAAGGCACTAGATGGTCACTGAAAAAAAAATCCTCTTCAATTATTATTAAAAGAATACCAGCAAAATATTACCAAAAATTTTACAAAACATATAACTCAAAAATATTCCAAAGCCTCCTCTCATAAAATGTTTAAAGTTGGGGGACCTGGGTGGCTCAGTCGTTAAGCGTCTGTCTTTGGCTCAGGTCATGATCCTAGGGTCCTGGGATGGAGCCCCGCATCAGGCTCCCTGCTCAGCAGAAAGACTGCTTCTCCCTCTCCCACTCCCCCTACTTGTGTTCCCTCTCTCACCGTGTCTCTCTCTGTCAAATAAATAAATAAAATCTTTTTAAAAAATGTTTAAAGTCATTATGGTGAAATCTATCAAGGAGAAAAAAAGGCAGTGATGGCAGTGGAAGGCCAGCATCCAAAGTAAGGGAGGAATAGACCCCCAAGAGATTTTGATATATCTTTGTGGTTTTGCATAATGTGAAATGTCATCACAAAACAAAACTACTAGAGGGCTGGTATTCAGAGACATCCCCACCTGCTCTGATGAAGCATGGTGTCCACTAAGGTCTACCACTTAATGTCAGTGGGCTAAGGAAGCTGTGACAAACTGAAACCTGAATTCATCAGATAGTGGGTCAGCAAAGAGGAGCTGTCCCTGCTGCTCAGTGTTCTATGACTTTCTAGCTTACTGGTTATTGTTCTTCTGGGTGCTTAGAGACCATTTCTGAGTGGCACTTAGTAACTCACTAGCTTCAAAAGAAAAGGAAAAGAGGCTCTGAATAATGTTGTGAAGAAAATGGAAAAACAGTTTTCTGCTCAGAGAAGACAGTTTTAAAATGAGGGAGCAGAAAAGGAGGGAGTTGAAGAGAGAGAGAGAGAGAGAAACAGTCTCTATTTTCTTTATGTTTAGGGTATTGTATTGTATGTATTCAAATTGTCATTGTTGGTGTTTCAAGTTAACCCACATTGAGATAGAAGAGCCAGGACCATACATAGATGAAGTAGGTAGATATCTACATAATGTGACTTAAGGGGTAGGCAAGCTCCAGACCCTAAAATAGTTCTTCCCCAGGCTTGACAGGGCACATTAAGTAGTGATTGCTTCAGGTTCCTCTCTATTTAAATGCAAATAAGTCTGGAAAAGGTAATATATTATGATAGTTATTAAGCATTGGTGTGATTAGCTTATCAGATCACTTCCCACTAGATTCCTAAGAGATCCTGGTTCAAGATTTACCTTGACTTAGATACTAGTTTGTGATCTTGGGTAAGTTAACTAGCTTCAATGTGCCTCAGTTTCATCATGGTTCTAGACACCATTGTTTGCCCCATCTGCCTCTCAGGACACATGTCAGAATTGAATGAGATAAAAGCACCTTGGTGGCTCAGTTGGTTAAGTGTCTGCCTTTGGCTCAGGTTATCCTGGGATCAAGTCTCTGATTGGGCTCCCTACTCAGTGAGAAGTCTGCTTCTCTCTCTGCCTCTCTCCCCTACTCATGCTTTCTCTCTCCCTCAAAAGTAAATAAATAAAATCTTTTAAAAAAATTTAATGAGATAATGTATAAGTAATAAAGCAACATAGACACTAGTGTGTCATCACACCTGGAATGGGAACAGCACTGAGGGAGAAGGGTCTAAAGGTCAAAAACCACTTTACAACCTAAGGACAAGTGCTAGACACATAGATATTTCTTAACAGCTGTACCTTTAGTTCAAAGAAAAAACATTGAACTTAGAATCAAAAGACCTAGATTTCAAAACTCTCAAACAGGAGAGTAGGCAAAGATTATGCGAAGGAAGTTAAGGAAAGAAAGATTCAAATGCCCTAAAATACTTTAAAAATATCTAATCTCATTAGAAAGACAAATTAGAATAGGAAGATGCTATTTCTACCCATAAATTTTAAAAAATACGTATTTTTAAAAAGCATACTCAGAGGGTATGAGTATTGAGGAAAATGAGGTGCCAATAGTTCTACAAATTGGACTATTGGATCAAAAGGCCTTAAATTGTGTGACCCAGAAATTTCAATTTCAGAAATTTTCTTGAAGAAATAAGAATATACATAAACATTTAGCTACAAGAGTTCTTGTTACAATATTGCTTGTAATAGAAATTATCTAAATGTGCCAATTGGTTATAAATTATGGTACAAACCCACAATTATATACTATTCACCTATTTGTAAAGCTGTGGAAATACATTTACTAACATCGAAAAAATATCTAATAACTCTCTAAGTGACAAATATGGTTGTGAAACAGTATACCCAGTATTAGATCATGTGTCTTCTTTCCCTCTATTTATATATCTTGATCAAGGAATATTTATCAAAATGTTGATGGTAGTTCTCTCTGGGTGTGGGACCATAAGTATTTTCATTTTCTTCTTTGTTTACCTTTCTGAAATTTCCACAATTAACTTTTTTTACATATGTAAAAAATATTTGTTTTAAGAGACATCTGTCAAATGAAAGAAATTCCAATAAAAATAGAGCTTTTTTTCTTCTAAAGTAGAGCTTTTTGGATTTGAGCCAAGGATTCCCAGTCTATAAAATGTAGAAAGAGGGACCCACCTTCCTCAGAAAGTTTACAAAACTCTCAGGAAGAAAACTAAGATATGTGTAAAAAGAGTTTCAAAACCCATTAATCTCTCTGTAGCATCAAAATGGAAGATGGCAGAAACATTATTTCTTCTCAGTTGCCTGCTATAAGAAAAATTGTTTCAGAACCACAAATAGTGAAACTACTCAGTTACGTTGAAAAACTAGCCATACCAAAGCAAGTAAAGGAAATTTTAAACCAGTTTTTAAGTGCAGGTGTGTGTCATTTAATGCAAGAACTTATTTCATTAAAGTGGTTGCAGAGTGTTTAGTCAATCCATTCAGTCACTACAATAACCCCTCTCTCCATAAGCATCTGCTACTCCTACTCTGGTGTGAATAGGTAACAGCTGGCAAGAAATCCTATTATGCAGGGCTCTCTGAGAGCCTCACAAAAGAGAGGACAGGATGCTCAGAAGCAATTTGTTTGCTCAACAGCAACAACAACTACCTTTCCTGCTTTTTCAAACTTTACCTCTTGGACAAAATTTAGCTCATGCTTCACGTGAACACAATGGATTCTAGAGCACAATGCTGTTGCTGGCGTTGTACACCACCACCCACTGAATAGCCCCACACACCTTGCAGAGAACAGTCACATGCATTTATCAACTCTGAGATTCCAACCACAGCTCCAGGTCAGCAAGGGGTTCTAGCACCAGAGCTAAGAAAGGATTGCACTTCAATAGATGAGGGAGAGGTAATCAGCTGCCTTCAGAGATGTTCTCTGACTTCCAAATTCCTACTCCCCTCTCCTGCTTCTACAAAGATCTAGACTTCACCTTTGAATACATTCATTCATTTTACAGATACTTACTGAGCATTTACTATGCCAGGCAGTGTTGTGGGCATGGGAGATACCAACAGTGACGAGGGAAGATAAGGTCCCTGCAGAGAGTTTTATAGGAGTGACAGGCAGCACACAAATAAACAAGATAATGATAAATGTTATAAATAAATGAAAAGAAGATCAGGGAATAGAGAATGACTGGGAATGAGAGGCAGCTTTGGGTTTGGTAATAAAGGCAAGCTTCTCAAAGGAGACCTGAAAAAATGGGAAGTAGGCAGCCATGGAAAATATTCAAGGGAAAATCATTCCAGGCAGAGGGAATGGTGAGTGTCAGGCTCTGGGTTGTGAATAAGTCCAGTGTGTTCAGGGAACCAAAGAGTTTAGTAATCAAGAAGACAGAGGAATGAGATGGAGTCAGGGAGGCTGACAGAGACCAGATCATGCAGACCCTTGTAGGCCATTGTGTAGAAGTTGAATTGTATTCCATATGCAATGGGAAGCCAATTGGGAGATTTTAAGATGGGGAGTGATACTTAGGCTGTTGAGTGAACATATTTCAGTGACTTGAATGTTCATGCAAATACCCTCGATGGAGGAAGCATCTTAATTGGAATCTATTGATCATATCCATTTTCCCATTCCCATTGCAGTCCAGGAAGGGTGAAAGCACTGGATGTCTGTGGTTCAGAATGCAGGGAGTAGTGTTTCAAAAGGCAAAAACACATGTGCACCTGAGACCAAACAAAATTGCTAACGGTAGACCTTGAAAACAGATCCTCTAGCATGGTGAGAGGAAGGAATAGTAAACTTGGGAATCAAACAGTATTAAATTCAAAATCTGGTTCTTCAGTCCTCCTACCTACTAACCTGGGACAAACTCCATCCTTAGAAAGTTGATTACAAAAGCACATAGAATGGACATCACTAGGTGCTATAAACTGAATGTTTGTGTTCCTCTCAAAATTTATATGTTGAAAACCCCACCCTCAGTGAGTGGTATAAGAAGTGGGGCCTTTGGGAGGTAATCAGGATTAGATGACATCATGGGGATGGAGCCCTCATGATGGGATTGGCGCCCTTATAAGAGTCACCAGGGAACTTGCTTCCCCTCTCTGTTGTCCACCCATGAAAATACAGTGAGAAGTTAGCAGCCTGCAACCCAGAAGAGAGCTCTCACCAGAACCTGACTGTGCTGGCACCCTGATCTGGGACTTTCAGCCTCCAAAAAGATAAAAAATACATTTCTGTTGTTTATAAGCCACCCAGTTTATGGATTCTGTTATAGCAGCCTAAATTGACAAACACTTGGAAATGTACTGGAATTTATATCAGTTATCCCTGTGAATTCCTGAATTGACTACTACACTAGAGGAGCACTCTATGATTTAATTCAATATCATAACAACTGAGTGTTTACAATATGCCCAGAACTATGCTAGGTGATGAGGTTTCAAAAATGAATGAGACAGCAATAATAACCACATGCTTCCATGCACACTATTTTTCTCAGAAAGCGATGAAATTTTGGAAGCAGGCTTTGGCAAAGAAATCTTCTTAAGCTAAAAATAACAGGGTGGATATTCCAAGCATTTTTTAAATGTCTGTGTTCCTATCTACCAGTATGAAAAGTGTACTGCTTTGGGGGATATCTTCTTGTTCTGAATTAATTAGCAAGGTGAGTTGGAATCCACATCTAATTCTTAGGGCATTTGGCAAGATGGCAGGAGTTCTGCAGTGTAAATTGTTTACCACTGATGCTAATGCCTGCTCATTTGATTTAATGTGTGGTGTACTATTCAGTTGTTCCCAGGGAGGTGGGAAGGAGGAGGATGTCTCCTAATAGTCAATCTTGTCCATAATTGCAATGTCTGCCTGCCAAATGAGTTCTCAAATATTAAAAAACAATCCTATGAAACAATGAATAGAGGAATTTGGAGAAAATTTGCTACAACATGAACAGGAATGCAAATGAAGAGACAGAAGCTATAAGAGAAAGGATCCTGCTGAAGTTGAGGGTCAAAAGTTCTACCAAACATTTAAAGAAGAATTAATACCTATTCTTCTGAAACTGTTACAAAAAATAGAAATGGAAGAAAAACTTCCAAACTCATTTTATGAGGCCACCATTCCCTTGATCCCAAAACCAGACAAAGACCCCATCAAAAAGGAGAATTACAGACCAATATCCTTGAGGAACATGGATGCAAAATTTCTCACCAAAATACTAGCCAATAGGATCCAACAGTACATTAAAAGGATTATTCACCATGACCAAGTGGGATTTATCCCTGGGCTGCAAGGTTGGTTCAACATCTGCAAATCAATCAATGTGATAATTAAATTAATTAATAAAAGAAGAAACAAGAACCATATGATCCCCTCAATAGGTGCAGAAAAAGCATTTGACGAAGTACAGCATCCTTTCTTGATCAAAACTCTTCAGAGTATAGGGATAGAGGGTACATACCTCAATATCCTAAAAGCCATCTATGAAAAATCCACAGCAAATATCATTCTCAATGGGGAGAAACTGAGAGCTTTCCCCCTAAGGTCAGGAACACAGCAGGGATGTCCACTATCACCACTGCTATTCAACATAGTATTAGAAGTCCTAGCCTCAGCAATCAGACAACAAAAAGAATTAAAAAGCATCTGAATCAGCAAAGAAGAAGTCAAACTCTCACTCTTTGCAGATGATATGATACTTTATGTTGAAAACCAAAAAGACTCCACCCCAAAACTGCTAGAACTCATCCAGGAATTCAGTAAAGTGGCAGGATATAAAATCAATGCACAGAAATCAGTGCCATTCCTATACACCAACAACAAGACAGAAGAGAAATTAAGGAGTCGATCCCATTTACAACTGCACCCAAAACCATAAGATACCTAGGAATAAATCTAACCAAAGAGGCAAAGAATCTGTACTCAGAAAACTATAAAATACTCATGAAAGAAATTGAGGAAGACACAAAGAAATGGAAAAACGTTCCATGCTCATGGATTGGAAGAACAAACATTGTGAAGATGTCAATGCTACCTAGAGCAATCTACACATTTAATGCAATCCTTATCAAAATACCATCCACTTTTTTCAAAGCAATGGAACAAATAATCCTAAAAGTTGTATGGAACCAAAAAAGACCCCGAATAGCCAGAGGAATCTTGAAAAAGAAAAGCAAAGCTGCTGGCATCACAATTCCGGACTTCAAGCTCTATTACAAAGCTGTCACATCAAGACAGTATGGTACTGGCACAAAAACAGACACGTAGATCAATGGAACAGAATAGAGAGCCCAGAAATGGACCCTCAACTCTATGGTCAACTAATCTTCGACAAAGCAGCAAAGAATGTCCAGTGGAAAAAAAACAGTCTCTTCCACAAATGGTGTTGGGAAAATTGGACAGCCACATGCAGAAGAATGAAACTGGACCATTTCCTTACACCACACACAAAAATAGACTCCAAATGGTTGAAAGACCTAAACGTGAGACAGGAGTCCATCCAAATCCTAAAGGAGAACACAGGCAGCAACGTCTTCGACCTCAGCCACAGCAACTTCTTCCTAGAAACTTCGCCAACGGCAAGGGAAGCAAGGGTAAAAATGAACTATTGGGACTTCGTCGAGATAAAAAGCTTTTGCACAGCAAAAGAAACAGTCAACAAAACCAAAAGACAATCGACAGAATGGGAGAAGATATTTGCAAATGATATATCAGATGAAGGGCTAGTATCCAATATCTATATGAACTTATCAAACTGAATACCCAAAGAACAAATAACCCAATCAAGAAATGGGTATGATATGAACAGACATTTTTCCATAGAAGACATCCAAATGGCCAACAGACACATGAAAAAGTGCTCAACATTGCTCGGCATCAGGGAAATCCAAATCAAAACCTCAATGAGATACCACCTCACACCAGTCAGAATGGCTAAAATTAACAAGTCAGGAAACGACAGATGTTGGCAGGGATGCAGGGAAAGGGGAACCCTCCTACACTGTTGGTGGGAATGCAAGCTGGTGCAGCCACTCTGGAAAACAGTATGGAGGTTCCTCAAACAGTTGAAATTAGAGCTACCCTACGATCCAGCAATTGCACTACTGGGTATTTACCCCAAAGATACAAATGTAGGGATCCAAAGGGGTACGTGCACCCCAATGTTTATAGCAGCAATGTCCACAATAGCCAAACTATGGAAAGAGCTAAGATGTCCATTGACAGATGAATGGATAAAGAAGATGTATATATATACAATGGAATATTATGCAGCCATCAAAAGGAATCAAATCTTGCCATTTGCAACGACATGGATGGACCTGGAGGGTATTATGCTGAGTGAAATAAGTCAATCAGAGAAAGACATGTATCATATGACCTCACTGATATGAGGAATTCTTAATCAGGAAACAAACTGAGGGTTGCTGGAGTGAGGGTGGGGTGGGAGGGATGGGGAGGCTGGGTAATAGACATTGGGGAGGGTATGTGCTATGGTGAATGCTGTGAATTGTGTAGGACTGTTGAATCACAGATCTGTACCTCTGAAATAAATAATACATTATATGTTAAAAAAAAAAAAAGAAGATAGTAGGAAGGGAAAAATGAAGGGGGGAATCGGAGGGGGAGACAAACCATGAGAGACTATGGACCCTGAGAAACAAACTGAGGGTTCTAGAGGGGCAGGGGCGGGGGGGATGGGTTAGCCTGGTGATGGTTATTAAAGAGGGCACGTATTGAATGGAGCACTGAGTGTTATACGCAAACAATGAATCATGGAACACTACATCAAAAACCAATGATGTAATGTATGGTGATTAACATAACAATAATAAAAAATTAATTAAGAAAAAAAAGTGAGAACCAAGTCCCAGGAAGGCTTAGAGTAAAGGAAGTTATGTAAATTCTATAGAAAAAGTGAAGGGAAGGAAGGAGGGAAAGGTTTGTCCTCCCACTGACTCTACATGCCTTCCAATGCCCCTCCATAGCCATCCACAACCTCAAAGCAAGGGAAATGCATTTTTGGAATGGAACATTCAGGGCCAACACCACAATGGTTGGATGTCTGACTAACTCCTCATTTCCTATTTCAGAGAAATAGTTGGCATCTTGGTCCATGTATTAAAAATCTCAAACATACTTTGGCCCCCTTTCCCAAACCACAGCCTTGTCCTCAGTGACTTTCACTGATCTGGAGTAAACAGACTCTCATCCCTCTATCTCAGCTTAAACTATAACAAAAACATGTCTGGCCATAGCCATCTTTCCTTTAAAGGAATAAAGTTTTTAAATTTTCCTTTAAAGGTTAGCTAATAGAGGAGACAAAAATGTTAATGTTTTCTGCCTGCTCCTAGTTTACCACTAAATATTTTTTAATTTCAGATTTTTATATGACAAAATAAAATATGACTCAAATAAGTGACCTTATCAATGTTTACCAAAAAAATCAATCAGTTCATAGGTGAGGGGGTGTGACCATTTGGCAGTGGCCTTGGGCCACTAACAGAATTCCAAAAATGACAAAAGAAAATTCAAGAATCTGTGAAGTTGATCTTGGCAGTTGTGTCCAAGGAAGTATCTTCCAATCTGTTAAAAACATTGTGATGGAAATGTAAGCCTAGGAAGATTTGCCTTAGATCATTTCTCTGGGAAACAGACTCTGAGATAGAGATTTGCATGCTGGAAATGTATTCATTAGATGGTGACTTAGGAATTGATACCTGTTTGGGAGTGAAGGGAGTGGGAATGAGTAAGGGAAGAAGATGAATTCTGTTGTGAGTACCAAAAAAAGCCCTCACCTGGCCCCATGTGGAGCTCTGGTGCTGGGAGGGCCCTTAGTGTTGCCCAGTCTCCAGGAAAGTGGGCTGGACATTTATACTCCCTCATTGACCAGTCATTGGATGGGGGATGCCCTTAGGAAGAGGCATGAACTTGGAGGAGGGCTTACCTTGCCTGTGGGCAGTTCTCAGAGAGTGACTCAACTGAAAGCCAATGGCTGTCACACTCGCAACAGCTGGGGGATGAATGTCTCAATCCTAAAGTGCAGACCTGGGCTGTGAGCCATGGTATTCATTATATTACTGAGGGCCAGTGGCATGCCTGGTTAGTCCAGACTGGGAGTCTGTTCTCACAGATTGCTTTCAAACATTTGATTTCCATCCTGCCTTCTTTCCTTGGATGAGATTCTCTTCCAAAAGTAGTCTCTGATTACTGACTCTATATGTTATCCAAACTGTATCTCTTATACACACTTCTGTCCTCACTTTCTCAAGTTTCCTTTGTAGAGGGAAAGGGTTCATGATCCAGTGCATGTTGGCTTTCTCCTTATTCTCATTCTTCCATTTTAACAGCACTAGAAGGGGTCCTGATGTTCTTGGCACTGCACTCAGCCTGGGACTTACAAAGATGAAAAGGACACCAAACTTCTCCTTGAGGAGTCTGTGGTCTGTTAAAAGAAACAGTGAAAAAAAAAAAAAAGATTTCAGAACAATGTGGTAAGAGCAGTGATAAATGTCTTGAAGAAAATTTTTTCAGAAGGAATGACCAACTTCTGCTTGGAGAACATTTAGATGAAGCTTTCCTCTGGAACGGATGTTGGATATTGGCTTTGAAAAGTGAGTTGGTCTACCAGATGGGGAGATGGAGGTGGACATGCAAGGCAGGGCACGTGTAGAGGTATGAGTAGTGTCTAGAGTCATTTGGGTTAGGGTTTGGGGACCTATAAAGTTCAGCATGGCTTTGGTGTAGGGTGTGGAGGGCCTGAATTCAGATTTTATTCTGTAAGAAATGGGAAATTAATGTAATGGAGGTTTTCAAGTGGAGAATGACAAAATTAGATTTTCTTTCTTTTTTTAAGATTTTATTTATTTATTTGACAGAGAGAGACACAGCAAGAGAGGAAACACAAGCAGGGGGAGTGGAAGAGGGAGAAGCAGGCTTCCCACAGAGCAGGGAGCCCAATGTGGGGCTCGATGACAGGACCCTGGGATCATGACCTGAGTTGAAGGTGGATGCTTAATGACTGAGCCACGCAGGCACTCCTAGATTTTTCTTATTCCTAAAATATTTAGTGGAATTGTGAGGAAGGATATGAATGTAGGGGAACTTCCAGAAAGGAGATGAGACGAGAGACTTGAAACATTTTTATTATTAAATATTCACGGTATAGAGAAAAATATAGAAAATGTAATGAACATCCTGTCCATACCAGAGTCAATAAACCTTAACCTTTGGGGGTATTTGCTTCAGGTCTTCTAAAAAATAAGAAAAAACTCAGAGACATTGTTGGAGCCTCACTCATATCTCTTTCCTCAATATGGCCCACCCTTCTTACTCAGCATCCCCCCAAGTGAATGGCCTGTGATAGGATACTGGTAATTCAGAGTGAAAACATAAAGGGTGGTTTAAGGCAATGGCAACTAGAAAAATGAGAGAAATGGATTCAAGAAGCTTCTATATTGTATACCTGAAACTAATATAACACTGTATGTTAACTATACTGGAATTAAAATAAAATAAAATAATTTAAAAAACACAAAGAAGCTTCCTGATGTATAATTGACAAAATTTGAGGTGAATAGATTAAATGAAGGGGAGGAGAGCTGTCTTTGCCCTTTCAAGCTCCTAAAACAGAATACTGCAGTCTTGTGGCTTATAAACAACAGAATTTCTTTCTTACAGTTCCAGAGGCTGGAAGTCCAGGATGGTTGTGCACCAGATTTGGTGTTTAGTAAGGGCCCACTTTCTGGTTCATAAACAAAGCCTTCTCACCATGTCCTCACATGGTGGAGAGGGCTAGGGATCGTTGTGGGGTCTCTTTCATAAGGCCCTAATCCCATTCATGAGGCCTCCACCCCTATGATTTAAACACTTTCCAAAGGCCTTACCTCCTAATACCATTATCTGTAGGAGTTAGGATTTCAGCATATGAATTTGGGGGAATGGGGGACACAAATATTTAGACCATGGCAAGGAGGAAAGGATAATTTCCAAATTTTTAGCTTGGATTATAATTTAGCCTGTGATACCATTAAGGAAACATGAAAACAGATGTGACAAATGAGATTTGAGAAAATAATAAAGAGTTCAACTTGGGGTAGTTCTGGAACTCCAAAAAGAAGTCAGGGCTGGAGAAATGTTTCTGGTGTCCACATGGAAGTGATGTTCTGAACTTTGGTCACCTGTACCCTCTGCCTTCTTATTTCCATTTTTTTTTATTGCAAACAATATATAAATACAGCTTCAGAGAGAATTGATTGCCAGAACTGGAATTACAGAATTAGAGGGAAAGAGAAAGGAGCATTTGAACATACTTATGTGCAGGAATTCATCTTATAGCTCACTCTTGCCAGAATCAGCTATTATCATTTTGACAAATATTTACTAATCTGATAGGAAAGAATGGTTCTCTTACTGTTGTTTAAATTTGCATGTCTTTGATTATACTGGAAGTTGCACATTTTTCCATATGTTTGTTTGCTGTTTTGCATTTCTTATTTTGTGAATCATCTGTTCATGTCCTTTGCCCATTTATCTAGTTCAGTTTAAATGTTTTCATAATCAGTTTTAGGAGTTCTTTATATAACAAAGCTATTAACCCAATGTCGTATGACTTGCAAATATTTTTTCTCAGTGTGATTGCCTTTTCATTTGAGTTGTGGGTTTCATTTTTGTTTTACATAAATATATTTTTTCATAGTTATTCCTTTGTTTAAGATTTTTCTGTACTCAACTTCTGAGCATGGTATGTAAGATCCTTAGAGGTTTGACTCCTTCCACTTCTCCCTTGGCAATTCATCCCACGAAAATACAAAGGTAGATGTCCTCAATGACTTCTCCCTGCATAAATGCAAAAAGCTCTCTCATACATCTAGGACTTAACACATATGCCCAGAACACCCTTCCTGCCCCCATCAACCAAGATAACTTCTGGTCCTTCAGAAACCAGCTCCAACATCACCCCTAAAGCAGTGTCATGAGGGGGTTGGTCCTTGAACTCTGGAATGAGAGGTCCTGAGTGGGATTCCTAGCTCTACAACTTCTTTACCTGTTAAGGGAGAATAAAAGTAGTGGTTCCTCAAGATATTAAACATGAAGTTACTGTATGACCCAGGAATTCCACCCCTGGGCATAAATCCAAGAGAATTAAAAACACACTTTCAAACCAAAACTTATACATGAACATTCATAACAGCATTATTCACAATAGCCAAAAAGTGGAAACAACTCAAATGCCCATCAACTGATGAATGGATAACCAAAATGTGGTATATCAACAAAAATGGAATATTATTCAGGTATAAAAAGGACTAAAGTACAGATATATGCTACAACATGGATGATCCTTAAAAATATTATGCTAAGTGAAAGAAGTCAGATATTAAAAGCCACATATTGTATGATTGCCCTTACATGAAACGTCCAGAATAGGCAATTTCATAGAGAAAGAAAGCAGAGATTACTGTTTGCCAGGGGCTGGGGGTAGGAGGAATGGGGAGTGACAGAGTTTGTTTTGGGGTGATAAAAATGTTTGGAACTTGATAGTGGTGATGGTTGCACAATATTGTGAATGTACTAGAAGCTGAATACCTTCCTTTGGAAACTTCCTTTATCTCTACCCCACAAGATATGTGTTGGCAGTCATCCCCCAAGCATATGGACCCACTAATATTCATCTGAAGGGTCTCATGACTAAGGGTTTATTAGACAGTACTAAATGACTTTTTCCCAACAATAGCTAGCCCCTCAAGGTCCTGGAAACCTTTCTTCCAAATTCCTTAGATACTTATGCTATTCCTAACCCCCTCCCAACTTGAAAATATATAATGGGCCACTCCTCATGACCCCGGTGCAGCTCTTTCTGCCCATGGGTCCTGTCCCCTTGCTTTAAAAAAGTCACCTTTTTGCACCATAAAAGTGTTTAAAATAGTGAATTTCATGTTATACAAAATTTACCTCCATTAAAAAAGAGTACCTATACCATAGTGAGAACTGTGCATATCTAGAGCACAGGGTATGGTTGGTTTCTGTGCCAAGCTAACAGGGCAGTTGGCACAGGGAATGGCATGGAGTGAGTGCTACCCCCAACTCACTAAGAAGGAGCTGTGCCTCTTGAAAGATCCTTTACTCTCCTCTAACCCAGCACTTATATGTATAGCAGCCCTTGGTTTACCTGTGTGGGGGCTTCTTATGAGAGAGGCTGGGTTATGGCCAGCTATATGTCCCTGGTGCCCAACATAGGGTCTGGAGTATACATTTATTATTGGGTAAGCTTAGAGAATAACTGGGAGTGAAGCTGGGTCTAAACCCTAAGAATATACATGTCTAGTGAGTATGAGTCCAAAGGGTCAGCTGGAATCCCAGAATTATCACTATATAATTTCACCTTTTATTACAGGAAGAAACCAAGACCTGAAAGGTTGTATAATATACTCACTCAGGCCACATGGGGGATGAAAAGAGGGGATCGATTCAAGACACTTTTCTGAGAACCATCCCCCCACACACACACACAAACACTCAGCACCTATAGGACCATGATTACTACAATGGATTGAATGGTGTCTCTGCAAAATTCATATGTTGAAGCCCTCACCCCTTAATGTGACTGTATTTGGAGAGAGGGCCTTTAAAGAGGTCATTAAGGTTAAACAAGGTCATAGATGGGGCCCTAATCCAATATAATTCATGTCTTTATAAGAAGAGGAAGAGCCCCCAGAATGTGTGCTCACAGAGAAAAGGCCAAGTGAGGACATGGTGAGCAGATAGCCATCTGCAAGCCACGGAAGAGGCCTCAGAAGAAACCCACCTGCTAACACCCAATCTAGGACTGACAGCCTCCAGGATTGTGAGAAATACAATGTGTGTTGTGTAAGCCCCCCAGTCTGTGGCATTTGTTATGCCAGCCCAAGCAGGCAAGTATGGTCACTAAGAGCCTGCTGGATGCCTGCTGAGAAGTATGAATCTGGAACACCACATCAAAAACTAATGATGTACTGTATGGAGACTAACACAACATTAAAAAAAAAAAAAAAAAGATGTGTCCTACCCCAAAAAGGAAGAAGCCCCAAATGATGGATCAAAGTGAGCATGAATACAAAGGGAGTGGAGTCTCCAGATGTTCCTGTTCTCTTCCTTTCCTCTCACTTCCTGTCTTTGCCCACATCTGTGGCCCCTCTGGCTGCAAGGATATTTCTCTAGCATTGCTTAACGAAAGGAGAGCTGGCTCTGTGAAGGGCCATGGAGGAGTAAGATGGGACATATCTGAAGGCTTGTAATTCAGAGCAGCATCCTCCTCCCACCCCTAGGGTGACCTTCTCCCTGTGAATGGTTAATTAATCCCATGAATGTAAAGATACAGGCACTAAATTAAACAGATCATTTTCTATTGCGAATTCTCCTACTGTCTTAGTTACTTTTTATGCCTGAAATTAGTTTATTTTTAGTTAACACATTTTTTTAAAAACAGAATTAAATGCAAATCTTTACAGAGCTTGTCCGACTCCTGTAATGCTTAACTACATAAAAATTTCAATGTATTATTTATATCCAGATATGCTGCAGCTGAATTTTACATGTAAATGTTCAGAATTCCAAATTTCTTAACTGGGATAAAAAAAGAATGTCTTCACTGCCACTTGCTTTCTCTCATCTTTTATTAAAGAGTCTGTTAACACTTTAAAATGTGGCCCTTATACACACCAGAGACTCCAAACCAAGTTAACATCTTGCTTTAATTCACAAAAGAATGAAAATCCAACATCTGAAAAATGTTCAACCTGTATGTAAACGCTCTAAGTGGGAAAAATCAGCAAGAAATGCCCTGGGTCCTGAATAAGTACTCTCCTTGCATTCAGGGAGACAAGAAAAGCTTGGCTTCTTTAATAGCATCTATAAACTGTGAATTTGTACCCTTAAAATCAGTTATTTAAGCCCTGAGCATATGGTGAGATGGTAAGAGAAATCAAACAGATAGACTGAGGCTCAGAATCTTCAGGCCAATTATAATCATCGAAGCAATGATGCCAATGGGAGGCTAACCTGCCTTGTAAAGAAGCACCAGGATGCTGGGAATAGCACACACCACACTGCAAGGAGAAGGCAGAGCCAGCTTTTAGCAGCCAGTGAGCAGGGCTGGGTTGTGGGGGAGGTAGTCAAGAAGTACTCCGCACTCCTATCCACCACACCCATAACCTCGTCTAGGTTCCCTCCATCATCCGTTAATGCACCAATTGTATACTGTGTATTGAAGAGACTGACTCTTGCTCTCACACAGAGAAAGAGAGAAAGGAGGAAAGTCACACTGCTTTCGGAAAATGGGCTTACTTGGGGACAGAACAACTTCTCTAGCAATGCTTCTGACCAGGAGAAGGAAGACCCAATTCTAGGGCCCCTTTTTGCTCCAGCCATGTGACCTCACGATGTCCACATGATCTCACCCATAATATGAATCTCTCTTTAGTGAAAATAGGTGATTGTTTGATGTTCCTTGAAATTTTGAGTTCTAGGAGCCTATGAATTTGCATTAGGATCCTACAACACTACAGTAGGAAGATGCCCAGGAGCTTCCTCCCTCTCCTCCTGACAGGTGAGTAGGCCGCATCTCTGGGGAGAATCATCACTGTGCTGTCAGCTATTCAGAGAACATTTCCTGGAGGAGATGGGTTGCAGAAGCAGGCAGCTAGAGAACTTTAAGTAAGAGTGAATGAAAAAGCCAAGAAGTTACAGAGAAGCCTGAAGCTCTCAGGGGTTAAAGGGGCGGGACTTTCTCCACAGAAATAAAGAGGCTAAGAGGATAGTATAGAGGGAAGCCCCTGAAGAAGGTGCCCCAGTGCAGGGCACCCAGAGTTACATGGGTTCATGTGGGGTGGTGTGTGTGTGTGTGTGTGTGTGTGTGTGTGTGTGTGTGTGTGGCCAGGTTGGGTGCACAGAGAGACACTCAGTGCAAGGGTGGGAGATTATTCCCAAAGGATAGGCAAAGACTTGAATGTTTTACTACCAAAAGTCACAGGAAGAAAGGCCAAAGGGCTGGAAAGGGACCTTCCTGAATCATCAAATCTCATGAGTGTGGGGGAATGAAAAGACCCTATAACTACAAACACTAATCTAATAATAATAATCATATAGTAGTTCATATTGAAGCACTTACATATGAAGAAATAATACTATGCACCTTACGTTTGTTATCTCATTTGACTGTCACAAAATTCCTGAGATATAGGTATTATTATTGCCTATTTTCGATAAGAACCTGGGGGCATGGATGATTTAGTAACTTACCCACAGCAACACAGTTAGGAAATTCCCAGACAGGGGTTTGATCCCACAGGATCAAAGAGAACTTGAGTTTTAATCCTTATAAAGATTCCTTACGCTTATTATCGTTGTTACCACCTGCTGAGTTCCTCCTAATAATACAAGTGTGTGGGTGTCTGTCTTAAGAAACCAGAAGGTGGGAATTAAGGAAGTACTGCCTAAAGGCAGCCAGTTCTGGGGAAAGAAGTATTTCCTTCACGAGGGGCAGAAGAAATGGTTGCACTATCTAGAAGCTGTGTTCACAGCCTCCTTTATAAGTCTTCAGGAAAATGGCAGAGAAACTGTTTACTACTGGGCTGCTATAACATACTAAGCCCCTACATTTGGGGGTTGGATCAGTCCTGGTCTGTTTTGAGCTGAATGTTTGTTTCCCCCCAAAATTCTTCTGGTGAAGCCCTAACTCCCTCCCACTATATGATAGTATTAGGAGGTGTGGTCTTTGGAGGTAATTAGGTTTAGATTAGATCATGAGAATGAAGCCCCCAGGATGGGGTTAGCACCCTTAGAAGAAGAGAAAGAGACAAGAGAGCTCTCTCTTTCCACATGCACATAAAAGAAGAGATCATGTGAGCACACAACAAGTAAACAGCCATCTGCAAGCCAGGAAGAGAGCTCTCACCAAAAACTGACTCAGCCAGCATCTTGACCTTGGACTTCCCAGCCTCCAGAACTGTGAGAAATAAATGTCTGTTGTTTAAGCCACCCTGTCTGTGGTATTTTGTTATGGCAGCCCAAGCTGACTAAGACAGGGTTCTTGGCTGTGAGCAACAAAAACAGAGGGAATCTGCTGAGGATTTCAGGACACTTGTGGAATCTGTGGAACAGCAGACTTGGGAAGGGCAGGAAACAAGAGGGTGACACAATGCTAGGAGATGAGCATCAAAAGCCCAGAATTTTCTCACATCTGAACAGCCTCCACGGGACACCAGTCACCCTCTCTGTGTGTCCTCTGTTCTGAGTCTAACTCCCAAGAAGTCATGTTCCATTGGCCAATCCCCAGCAAACCAGGGTGGGGAGAGAAAGGCTCTGTCCTCAGTTTCTGCAGTGTACGCAGGACCTGGTACAGGCCCCCCTCTAAGGCAACAAATGCTGGGAAAGAAGAAATTCCCCAGAGGAATCTGGATGCTGCTGGGCAGGGAGATGAATCTGGGTGGGAGAAGTAAGAACACGGACTTCGGTGTGAAATGTGAATAAATCTGAGCTAGGAAAGTCTGTTGTGAAGGTGGACACCATCCTCCCTGGTCTACCCCACCAGGGAAGTACTGCCCTCCCACTTCCAGATCCCAGAGCCTCTGAGTCCACAGGAAATCCCACCATCCAGGGACACCATTGTCTGTCCAGGGGGCAGAAGTCTGCAGGGAATGTAAATGAGGGCCAGGGAGACTCCAGTCTAAAGGAAGCCGCAGGCAGGTGAGAAGGAACCTCAAGGAAGGTTCACCAAGATGGAGTGAATAAACCTATTCCAGGGAAACAGGGAGGTAAAAATAAATCACCAAATTATCCATTAAAACAAGTCCTTTTAGCTGCATCTGGCAGGGTGCCAGGAACCCACCGGCATCAATAAAGAGAAGCAAGCAGCACTCACCCCCACTCCCCCCCGCCCCCCCCAAAAAGTCTCAGGAAGAGAGAATCCCATCTTTCTCTATATGCATACCTTTCTACCCTGCCTGCATAAGCCACTGATGTTTTTCTAAAGCCCATTACATTTCTGTTTTCACTTCCACTTGACCTCCCTTTGCATTACTTCTTTTTCTTTCTCTCCCCAAGGCTATTGAATTTAGAAGGCAGGGTGGGAAGGTTATAGGCAGAGACCAAGGATAACTGAAGGTGGATAGGGACAGAGGACATGGACAGTGGGTATGATAAAGGAACTGCAAGAATCTGGAGACCTGGCCTCTCCTCCCAGCAATGCCGTTGACCTACCTCCCCATCCTGGGTACCAGGCTGCATCAAGACTTATGTTTCCTGAAAAACAGAAAATGGTGCCCCTTCTCCCAAGTAGCCGCAGCCCATGGACAGCTTGGCTATCTGGCACAGATTATATTTCAGCTCTATTTACCTCTCTGCTAAATATACAGTGAAAAACCTGCACAATTGGATGTGGCAACTCTGTTCAGTCAAATCATGTAACTTCTGTGCCTCTGTTTCCCCATATGCAAAAAGGGAAGAATACCAGCTGCCCTGCTTGAATTGTAGATATGTATTCTTTTACTTTTTTCTCTGTAAAATATAACATACAAACTGAAAAATGGATGAAATAAATGTATAATGCCCAGGGTTATTTCAGGAGAAAATGAAATAATGCCAGGGAAGAGATCTGGAGAGTTAAAAGTGCTAATTTAACTGTTTATTGAGCCAGAGCCAAGGGTTTTCACACCTTCAGAGGGGGAGTCTAGATTGTCTGTTTCCCATTCTTTATTAAGTTCTTTCTGGGCTCTCCTAGGGGACTCCTGTGTCTATTGAGTTAGGCCTCAGAGGGGGCTCAGGGTTGAGGAGATCAAGACGGGTTGTCAGGGGGGATGACTGGTAGTTAAAGGGACTGTCCCCTTCCTCCTCCCAGCCTCAGTTGCTGTTTTGTGGTGCTGGGTTTGTGGGGAGATGTTGCAGTCATTGGCCAGCATCATAGCTTCCCCTCCTCCTCCCTCCACAACCAACTATGATTCACTGTGGGGTGGGGAGCCTGAGTCACTCGCCCACTCACACACACAGCAACTCTCAGCATCACAGATAAGAACTCACAGGACAGAGTCAGATTGGCCTGACCCACTGCCTCTGAGTTGTGTGGCCTGGGACAAATCACCTTACCTCTCTGAGCTTCAGTTTCCGTATTTGTAAAGCAGGAATAGTAAGACCTATCTCATAGGCTTATGACTATTTTACATGAGATAAGCAGTAGACAGATGCCAGCCATCATTGTGATTGTACAAGACTAGAACAGGCTTGCTGCTCTTCTTGACTCCATATTGCTCATTATCCATCCTCACTGGAAGTTGTGGGGTAGTTCCAATAAAAACTAGCTCTTCACCTTGCCCCTGGGAGGAAACCACCAAGAGAACTTCTTCCTCTAGTCACAATGGTGATTTTTAATGAAAATAATCAACAGCTTGTAAGAGTAAGCAACCATATGCTGATTCTGGCCTCTTGGAAGAACCCTCTTCTCCTTCTGACACTGAATGTGGTTGGAAAGAGGCTTGTCCCTTAGGAAATGTCTATTTATTTACAGGGAAAAGAAACAGTTCAATAGCAATGCCTGTGTTCAGTGTTCATCCAGAATCTGGCAGAAGTCAATCCTTTCCTGGATCTCTGGGAAGAAGTACTAGGACCTTCAACCCAACTCCCCTTATGCTTGCTCTGCAAGGCTGTGACATCACAATAACCACTTAGGTAGTTATCTGGGGACAACTGTGACTGAGTGCTCACCCCAGAGAACCTGAGAAATGTCAAGAATCTCCCAGCTCCGGGCCACTAAAGGGCTTTGAGATAATATAGATGAAGGGCTTCATGCACCTCTGGGAGGGGCTCATCTATGGATGGATCCAAAATGTTTTCTAGGTACCATGAAATTATATACAAAATTTTGTCTATGTGAGATATGTGAGTCATTTTAGGAAGAGAATAGAGAGTTTTCACTCCACATCCACATCCTCCAAAGTACCAAGAATAAATGACCAAGAATCAAGAGTCAAAAGTACATACCTATAAGGACCACAAAGAGAGTATAAATGTATGAAGCAGGTCAGGTGGAGATATGAAAAGGATACAGTGAGCTGGAAAGCACATACACATTTTAAAATATATATATTAACAGCACTTTTTAGGACAAAAAGAATATCTTGGGCCAGATCTGGTCTATTGGTCCATTGTGAAGACCCCACCAATCAACAAAAGAAAGGATTTATCTAAAGTCCCAAAGCCATCTGGGGCTACACCACACCTGGACCCTCCCACACCCAAGTGGGGGTCTTTCTACAACACTCGCTTCCACAACACCACTCTCATGTTCAAAGAAGAAGAACAACCAAAGACTGGGCTTGGATGTACACTGTCACCAAAAAAGAAGTAGGAATTAGGATGCCCAAGGAAGACTGTCATCAAAAATGAGGCCACAGCTAGCTCTTGAAGGATGGAGAAAAACTATGTTTGGCCAAGAAAATATAACTGAAACAGAAACCTGCAAGGCAGTTGGCTAAAAGAGCTAAGAGTAAAGGTAAAAAGTCCATCAAAAGCTCTCACTGAAACCTGCTGTTGCCTAATGTTTTTAAGGAGACAGAGGCTTTTCAGGACATTAGTGCTCTCATGGGCATTGGATAGAAAGTTTTGAGGCACATTTGGTTTGGAAAATCATTCCACCCAAAGATGCCAATGCCTGACTCACACCCTGTGCCAGACAGCAGCCCAGCCAGAGTGTTAGTCCCTATGGTCTGATTCAGGAAAATAAAGGTAGATTTTATCCATCTCACCAGCTGCTTATATCCCACAGAGAATGAGAGGCCAGTTAAATCCTTCCACAGGGAAATATGGCTTTTCTGTGCCCCTCCAGATGACTGGACTGGCTTGGGACAGAGGGAGTGGTGACCAAGGAGCAGGTAGTAGATAGCAAAGGGAAGTCATTGAAAGGATAATATTCCACTTAGCCCAGCCTTCAGGCAAGGGCAGGGATAGTGCACCTGATTCATGACTGCAAGGAGTAGATCACAGGTCACGATAGGTTTCGGACACATAAAATTAACCATCTATTCATTAAGCCCTGTAAATGATTCCACTCCTTTCCTGCAGAAGTGATGGGGCAGGGGGATAATATGAAGATGCTCCATCAAGCTACCCTGACCAAGCTGGAGGAAGTGATTGTGAAATCCATGCCATCCATGACTACTCTTTACACAGTGCCCACAAGTAACATTCTCCTCTCTTCTCCCCAGTCTCTCTGGACTGGATATTCTCCTTTACCCCCTCAGGTCTCTCCACACTGTGCTCTGTGCTAGAGGCTGACCTGTATATGTCACATCAACAGGCTTCCCTGCCCTCTCAGTCAATGGGGAGCCCAGCAGATCAGCAGGAGAGGGGAAGGGAGGCCAAGGTGTTTACTTGCCCTCTCTGCATGTCATCATGGCTGGTTGCCACAATTTAGTAGCATACCGTTTATGTAAAAAGCTAGTACATACACACATGTACAAATGCATGGGGAATGATTTGGAAGGGTTAAAAACACGGGTTAACTATGGGGAGGTTGGTAAGATTTTGTTGGAATAGGAGGTGAAAATAAACTTTCTTCCTAAGTATTCATGTTTGAATTTTTTTGATTAGCAGGTATTTGAGAATTCTTTTTGTAACTTAAACATTAAATAACTACATTGGACATTTGTTGTGTTTTGGGATACCAAGGATCAGTCCTCTTTCCAACAGCCCATAACCATTTTTTTCAGGGCACTGTGATTTGGTTCAAACATTTCAACTGCATCAGGACATACCTTTCTGTACTGCAGAGTTTGGAGACATCAAATCTACTCCTTGCAGCCTAAGGTTCTAGACATGGCTTAGGTTCTATCAGATGCATTCACTTGCAACCAGTTCAGAACAGTGTTTTATGTGGAGAGGGAGTTTAAAGGAGCAAGGTGTTCATTTTATTGGCATGGTTTACACAGAGGAGGCTGCAGCTTTGGTGGTAGCTTTCTGATTGGACAGGGGCAGCAGTTCCTTGGTTAGCCAGTGCTACAATTTAGTTTTCAGAGTTATGCCTAGAAGATCAGCTTAGACTTTTGTATTATTATCTTTGTTAGGGTTCTCCAGAGACTGTGTGTATACACACACAGAGAGTCAGAGACAGAGAGAGTGAGAGAGAGGGAGGGAGAAAGGGAGGGAGAGAAAAGGAGGGAAGGAGGAAGGGAAGGAGAGAGAGAGAGAGAGAGAGATTTATAATATAGAATTGGTTACATGATGATGAAGGTTGCCAAGTCCCAAGATCTGCAGGCCAAGTTGTAAGTTGGAAACCCAGGAGAGAGAATAGTTTAGTTCAGTCCAAGTCCACAAGCTTGAGAACCAGGAGAGCTGATCATGTGGTTCTGAAGGCCAGTAGAATTAAGACCCAGGAACAGCCAATGTTGTACTTTGAGCCCAAAGGCAGGAAAAGCCAATGTCCCAGTTCCAAAGCATTCAGGCAGGGAGAATTCTCTCTTCCTTGGAGTGGGTGTAGGGAAGAGTCAGCCTTTCTGTTCTATTTGGGCCTTCAACTGATTGGATGAGGCCCACTCACATTAGGGAGGGCAATCTGCTTTACTTAGTCTACTGATTTAAATGTTAATCTCATCCAGAAGCACCCTCACAGAAACACCCAGAATAATGTTTGACCAATACCTGGGTACCTCATGGCACAAATTGACACATAAAATTAACCATTCATTAAGCCCTGTAAATGATTCTGTGATCTACTTACAGCTCTTAATAAATGTATTTTCCTTAAACTACCTTAGTGAGACTAAGAATTTCAACCATTAGACTAAACCACAAAAGTGGTTGCTTCAAGACCAAAATGTCCTTAAGGAAATGAAAATAGGAAAGGAAGTAGGTAACTGATGTGGTTGGGTTTGAAGACAAAGAAGATTTGGTGACCATTAGAGGCTGTACCTACTGGTCCTTGGCTCCAAAGATAAAAGTTATGTGGTCACTTGGAATCAAGAGCCTATTGAAATCAGCACTTAGGTGGACAGAATGGCTGATGGGATACATCATCATGCACTTTCTAAGAATGCAAGGTATTTCTCACTGTATA
Source organism: Callorhinus ursinus (assembly GCF_003265705.2). Lineage (NCBI taxonomy): Eukaryota > Metazoa > Chordata > Mammalia > Carnivora > Otariidae > Callorhinus > Callorhinus ursinus. Next base: position 7,883,204 of record NW_027397118.1, read on the forward strand.
AGAAAACTTAAAAAGGGAAAAATTATAGGCTCTGAGCTATAAATTTTTGGCTCGAGGCATGATAAGAGAGTTTTTATAACTCCTACAAAAGAATCCTTTTTTTTTATATATATCCAGAGGGTAGATATGAGCAAAAATGAGAAGCAAAGTCTGACCATGTGGGCTGCTGAATTCATACTCTTTTCTAATTCGAATGTGACAATTATGGCATTGAATGAAGGGAAATGGCACCTTGAAAACTGGATTTGCAATATTTGGGAGGAATTAGTTGACTTTGAATATTCTAAACCCCTAAGCTCCGCTGATACCCCTTTTGCAGCAGAAACAGCCATTCTGACTCCATCTGAAGGTTGTGATGCCTCAGTTGAAGAGCCCATAATGACCTCATCTGAGGTGGTTACATTACAAGGGGATCTTAATTCTCCTTATATCCCACACCTAGCACTTCCCATTGTGTTTAGGCTGAACCCCAGACCTATCAGATCAAACTCAAGGTCAAACCAAAGAGAAGGCCAAAACACTAAAAATTATTGCAGAATTAGCAAATTTATCAGCAAAAACCTAGGTGAAATGTACAAAATAGATTCTGAAGGTGCTAAACATAGAAGGCAGAACAACTTTTAGTTCAGACTGCATCTATCTATGTGGATGTTCTTACCAGAGACTCTGGATTCAGTGTAGTAGCTACATCTAATTGTGGTTGTTGGGTGTTGATTATTTGGTTGGGTAAAACTGGATTAAATGGTGGGGTTTTTTTTTTTCTTTTAACACTTTAAATATCTCACCCCACTCTCTTCTTGCTTGCACAGCTTCTGAAGAGAAATTAAATGTAATTCTTAGTCCTGTTTCTCTATAGGTTAAACATTTTTGTTTCCTAGCTTCTTTCAAGATTTTCTCTTTGTCTTTATTTTTCTGTAGTTTGTATATGATACACCTGGGTGTAATTTTTTTGGTATTTATCCTGACTGAACTTCCTGAATCTGTGGTTTGACATCTATCATTAATTTTGGAAAATTCTCAAATATTATTGTTTCAAACATTTCTTTTGTTCCTTTCTCTCTTTTCCTTCTAGTATTCACAATACATATATGTGATACCATTTGTAAATGTCCCACAGTTCTTGAATAGTCTGCTCCATCTTATTTATTCTTTTTTCTCTTTACATCTCAGTTTTTGGAGTGTCTATTGACATATCTTTTTTTAAATTTTTATTTAAATTCAACTTAGGTAACATATACTGTATTATTAGTTTTAGGAGTAGGATGTAGTGATTCATCAGTTGCATATAACACCCAGTGCTCATTACATCAAGTGCCCTCCTTAGTGCCCATCACCCAGTTACCCCATCCCAGCACCCTCCTCCCCCCCAGCAACCTTCCGTTTGTTTCCTACAGTTAAGAGTCTCATGGTTTGCCTCCCTCTCTGTTTTCATTTTATTTTATTTTTCCTTCCCTTCTCCTATGTTCATCTGTTTTGTTTCTTAAATTCCACATATGAGTGAAATCATATGGTATTTGCTATTGACATATCTTTAATTTGTCCTCCATTCTGCCTGATTTGGATTTATTTTTCTATTTTCTTTTCTAGGCTCTTAAAGTGGGAGCTTAGATTATTGGTTAGAGGTTTTTCCTCTTTTCTAATGTGTACATACTGCGCTATAAATTTCCATTTCCGTACTTCTTTAGCCGTGTCACACAAATTTTGATATATTTTCATTGTCATTCAGTTCAATGTATTTTTTGATCTACTTAAGCACTTCCTTCTAACAATAACCAATTGATTTGGTAAATTGAGTATTTAGAAGTACATTGTTTAGTTGCCAAATGTCTGGAAATTTTCCTGTTTTTTTTTTCTTTTTATTGATTTCTGGTTTGATTCTTTTGTGGTTGTACACACACTCTGTATAATTTCAATTTTTAAAAATTTTGTTGGAGTTTGTTTTATGGCTCAGGTTTGATCTATCGTGGTATATGTTCCACAGGCACTTGAAAAGAATGTGAATTCTGATGTTGTGGGTAGAATCTTGTATAAATATCTATTTGTTCCTGGTGGTTGATGATGCTGTTCAGTTCTTCTATATGCTGACATATTTTCTGTCTAGTTGTTCTAGCACTTCTTGAGAAAAGTGTATTAAATTTCTAACTATAATTGTGAATTTCTTCTTTCAGTTCTCTCAGTTTTTGCTTCACATACTTTGAAACTCTGTTGTTTGGTTCATACACAGTTAGGATTGCTATGTTCTCTTGGTAAATTGACCCTTTTATCATTATATAATGTCCCTCTTTGTCTCTGGTAATTTTCTTTGCCCTGAAGTCTACTTTATCTGATATTAATATAACTACCTCAGCTTTCTTTTGATTAATTTTAACATATCTTTCTTTATCTTTTTTCTTTCAACCTATCTGTATCATTTTATTAAAAGTGAGTTTCTAAAGGGAACCCTCAAGCACTGTTGTTTAGAGTGTAAATTGGTGCAGCCACTATGGAAACAGTATGGAAGTTCCTCAAAAAGTTATATTAAAAATAAAACTATCAGGGGTGCCTGGGTGGCTCAGTCATTAAGCGTCTGCCTTCGGCTCAGGTCATGATCCCCGGGTCCTGGGATTGAGCCCCACATCAGGCTCCCTGCTCGGCGGGAAGCCTGCTTCTCCCTCTCCCACTCCCCCTGCTTGAGTTCCCTCTCTTGCTGTGTCTCTGTCAAAATAAATACATAAAATCTTTTTTAAAAAGTAGAACTCTCATATGATCCAGCAATTCCACTTCTAGTATATATCTAAAGGAAACAAAAACACTAACTTGTAAAGTTATCTGCACCACCTTTTACATTGCAGCATCATTTACATTAGCCAATATATAGAAACAACCTAAGTGGCCATCGATTGGCAAATAGATAAAGAAAATGTGATCTGTACCCATAAATGTATATTATTCAGCCACAAAAAACAAGGGAATTCTGTCATTTGCAACAACATAGATGGACCCTGAGGTCCTTATGATGAGTAAGTCAAACAAAGACAAATACCATATGATTTTACTTATATGTGGCATCTTAAAAAAAAAAAAAAGCCCTGAATGCATTAATACAGAAAACAGATTAGTGGTTAACAGAAGTGGTGAAGAGTAGAGGTAATGAACTGGATGAAAGTGGTCAAAAGGCACAAACTTCCAGCTATAAAATAAATAAGTCCTGGGATGTAATGTACAGCATAGTGACTATAGTTTACAGTGCTATATGTTATATTTGAAAGTTGCTAGGAGAATAAATCCTAACATTTCTCATCACAAGGAAAAACATTTTTTGCAACTATATGAGGTGATGAATGTTAATTTATTGTGATGATCATTTTGTAGTGTATGTACATGTCAAGTCACTATGCTATTCCCCTTAAACTTATACAATGTTGTATGTCAATCATATCTCAAAACTGGAAAGAATTTTTAAAAAGAAGAGTTTCTAGTAAACATCATATAGTTAGGTCATGTTTTTTATCCAGTCTGCCAATCTCTTTTAATTGGATTATTCAGAGTATTTATATTTAATTAATTATGTAAGTATGGATGTGTTAGGATTTAAGTTTATTTTTTGTTTTCTGTTTGTTCTTTCCATTTTTTGTTTCTCTGGTTTCTTTTCTGTCTTCCTGTGGGTTACTTCATTTTTTTACAATTCCACTTTGATTGATCTATAGATATTTAAGTTTAAAAGTGTATTAAATTCTTAGCGTAGCTTCTTTAGTGATTGCTCTAGGTATTACATTTTATATACATAATTTGTTGCAGTCTACTGGTGTCATCATTTTACCAGTTTGAATGACATATAGAAACCTCACCTCCTTTTACTTCCTTTAAGCCTCCCCATTTGTGATATAATTGTCTTAAATATTTGTCCTATGTACATTTATATCCACACCAGAGAGTGTTATAATTTTGCTTCAAAAGTTAAACATCATTTTGAAAACTCAAGAGGAGAGGAAATTCTGTTTTTTCTACCCATATTTTTTCCTTTCTGATGTTCCTAGATTCCTGCTTTTATCATTTCCCTTAATTTAAAGAATTTCCTTTAGTCATTCTTTTAGGGTAAGTCTGCAGAAAACAAATTCTCTGAGGTACTTTCTCTGAGAATATATTGATTTCCCCTTCATTCTTGAAAAATATTTTCATGGGATATAGGATTCTGGATTCATATTTCTTTCAGCTCTTGGAAAATACTGTGCCACTTTTTTCTGACCTTCATTATTTCTTTTAGAAATCTACTGTCATTCTAATATTTTTTTTCATTATGGTTAAGGTGTCATATTTTTCTTTGACTTTCAAGACTTTGTCTTTGTCTTTGGTTTTCAGCTTAATTCTGGTGTGTCTTGACATAGATTTCTTTGCAATTATCCCATTTGGAGTTTGTTCAGTTTGTTGAATCTGTAGGTTTATGTCTCTTGCCAAATTTAGGGAATTTCCAGTCATTATTTCTTTAGGCATTTTTTCAGTCATGCTCTCTTTCTCCCTCCTTCAAAGACTGATGATACAAATGTTAGATCTTTTGTTACAGTCCCATAGATCCCTGAAGCTCTTTTCAATTGTTTTCACTCTATTTTTCCCAAAATAGAGAAACATCTAAATTTGTTTTTTAGATTATGTACTTTGTATTGTTCTGTCTTCACTTATTCTTTCCTCTGTTCTCTTCATTCTGCTGTTGATCTTATCCACTGATTTTTCTTTCAATTATTGTGTTTTTCAATTTAAAAATGTGCATTTAGTTGTTTTTTTATATTTTCCATTTCTTTTCTGGTACTTTCTATTTTTTCCTTAATATAAGCATGTTCATAATTACTCACTGAAGCATTTTTATCATGGCTGCTTTCAAATCTTTGTCAGTTAATTTTAATATTTCTGTCATTTTGGTGTTGACATGTATTAATGGAATTTTCATTCAATTTGAAATCTTTCTGTTCTTCCTGGTTTGATGAGTGATTTTTTTAATTGAAAATTGGACATTTTCATATTGTGTGATGAAACAGGATACTTTACTTGGCTTTTTTTTGACACTGCTCTGGCCAGTGAAACAGATGCACTGCCTTGTTACTACCAGATGGGAGTAGAAGTCTAGGTTCCCCACTCAGCTTCCACTGACACCTGTGCATTGAGGGCTACTCAATATGCTGAGTAGCAGTGGGAGTTCCAGCTTCCCCATGTCTCCACTGACACTGTGGCGGGGGTAGCGTCAGTACCACTGTGCAAGTGTGAAAGTCCTGACTCTCCACTAGTCCTGCTTTGACAGCAATGGGTACCTTATAACTGCTGGGTGGAGTGGTTATACAGGTGGTCTACTGATACCACAGGGGTTAGGCATCATTAGCTGCCAGCAGGCATGAAGTCCCACATTCCTACTTGGCCTTCCCTGACACCACTTCACTGGGGATGGTGGCGGGGGGTGCCTCTTTACAGACTCATGAGAGTGGAAGTTTAAGCTCCCCACTAGGCTCCCATGGGCTTTGATGGCGTGGGTGGGGATAAGAACCATAATTTTTGCTATGGTATTTGGCTGGATAAAGCCACATGCTTTCTATCTTGCTAGACTGCCCCTTTCCTGGACCTTGTTGGGACTTTTTTTTATCTGTACCCCTTATTATTTCCAGATTGCCAGCTTCTTCAGCTCCAAGTGTGAGACACCTGAGGCCAAAAGAAAACTCAGGGAACTCATCATCATGTTGTTCATTAGGTACAGAGGTCTGCTTTCTTCTCTCCATATCTGAGTCTTCTGTTTGTTTTATATATGATCATTGATTTAGTTGTACTTTGAAAGGAGAAAGAGTAAAGAACATCTATTCTATCTTCTCAGAAGTGAAAGAACCACTTTTGTCTGCTTTTAAAAATTAGTTTTGTCTTCTTATTGAATTGTAAGTTTCTTTATATTTTCTGGGTAAGCACCCTCTTTTCATATTTTTTATAGCAAATTTTTTTCTTTCAGTTTGTGGCTTACCTTCTAAAGAGTTTTCTTAAGAGTATCTTTTGAAGACAATTTATGATTTAGAGTGCTTTTTGTGTCATATTTAAGAAAATTTCCCAAGGATAGTGTCTAAGATTTTTTAATGTTTTCTTCTAGAACTTTTACCATTATAGGTTTTATATTTAGATCTAAACTCCATTTTGTGTTACTATCCATATTTGTGTATTTATATGTGATTTGAGGTAAAGGTCAAGGATCTCCTCTGCCCTGTGAGGTTATCTAATTCTTCCAGCACCATTTGTGAGAAGTTGAATGGTCATATATATGTGGGTATATTTCTGGACTCTATTCTGTTCCACTATTCTATATATCTGTCTTTAGGTCATTACCACACCATTTTGATTCCTGAAACTTTATAACAAATCTGGAAATCAGGTAATGAAGTCCTCTTTTTTTGTTTTTTTTCTTCAAAATAATTTTGGTTTTTTCAGGTTCTTTGCATTTTGCCATAAAATTTTAAATAAGTTTGTCCATTTCTACAGGCAATGCCTGTAGGTTTTGATTGTGATTGAATTGAATCTAGAAATCAATTTGGGAAGAACTGATATCCTAATAAATTGAATCTTCCAATGTGTGAGCATGGTATATTATTCTATTAATTTCTGTCAACAGTGTTTTGTAGTTTTTGGTGCTCGGGTCTTGCACATACTTTGTCAAGTTTGTCCCTAAGATAGTTCATATATTTTACTATTGTAAGTGGTACCATTTTTTAAATTTCTAATTTGATTTTTATCATAAATATGTAGAAATACAATTGGCTTTTTTTAGATTGATCTTGTATCCTGCAATTTACTAAACTCACTTATTCTAATAGATTCCACAGGATTAATTGCATAGATGATAATGCCATCTGCCAATAAAGACAGTTTGCCTCTTCTTTTTCAATCTGGTTGCCTTTTATTTATTTTTCTTGCCTTCTTGTGCTAGCTAAGACCTCAAACAAAATAGTCAATAAAATTGGTGAGATTTTAGGAAGAAAGTATTTGGTTTTTCACTATTAAATATAACATTTATTATATGGGGGGTTTTATAGCTGCCCTTTATCAGGTTAAGAAAACTCCCTTTATTAAAAGCTTGCTGAGAGGCTTTTCTTTCTTTTTTTTTTATCATAACTAGATGATGGATTCTGTCAAATGCTTTTTCACACATTTATTAAAATGTGTTTTTTTTCTTTCTTAGTCTGTTAATAAATCAGACTGTTTATTTTCAAATGTTCAAAGAGTTTTGCATTTCTGGCACAGGAATATATTTACTTTTGAAAAGGATGTAGAGGCTATCTTTTGCAGGTAGTAGACAAAAAGGTTAAGGCCACAATTCAAAGGAGATCCTTTTTCCAGGAGGATAATGCTATCTAGGAGTGACAGAACAGAGCTGGCAGCAGTTAAACATTGCTGCTAGCTGAGCATAGTAACAGGCAGCAGAGCCCAAGTAGTGATTAGAAATATATGAAATAGTATTTGATGGAAGACAATTAATCATTGGAATCTCTAGTACCAAAACAGATGAGCAGCTCTATGGTCTTACTTGTTCAAGACAAACAAGACTTATTTGAGTCACTATGAAAAGAATCGCAGCCCATTACTTAATTCCAAGGCCTGAATCAATCTATAGATCTAAAGCCCTTGGAATTAAGGGAAGACCAAGAAACACTGAGTAAGAATATTGATATAGCATAATTGTGTACTGGAAATCTCCCTCCTTCCCATAGCCAATGAAACTAGAGACCAGGGTAACTATCATTAAAGAAATGAAAATACGGGGATCATTCAGAAATTGCTGGACTTCAGCTGTGGGCCAGTACTACTTCCTGGAGACCCAGAAGGTTTTATGATCCATTGTTCAGAGTGCAGACTTAGGAAATTTTCTTCCCATCTCTGTAACTTCGGATTCTGTTAAAGTTAGAGGTTTTAGAATTTAAGAGAAAAAGTCTTTTGCCTGGAGATTGCAATAATGCTTACATTAAACTGAAAGTTGAAAATTCCACATGATTATTCTTAACTGCTCATGCCACTGGAAAAACAATGAAAAGGTAGTTGTATTGGTTGGGGTCATTGAGCCTAACTGTCAAGAGGAAATAGTAGTGCTCTACACAATAGGAGGAAAATTTCTAAAACCAAGGGATCCTTGAAGGAAGCTCCTAAGCAATACTGACTCTGAACAGTCTCAGTGGGCATATAATCCAGGTACACAAAGAGGTTCCATGATCCTTCCTCCTTTTTCCCCAGTAGCTATCAATGGGTACACTGTACACATGGCCTAAGACTAACTTATCAAAAATTTCTATCGATCTCATTTTTTAGTGAAAAGATACTTGGATGAAAAAAAGAAGTTGATGGAGCTCAGTCATTTCGAGGCACAGCTGGAAATGTTTCCTACAGAGGAAACCACTAGCTGTCCGTTAATATCTATATGACCATCTTCCATAGTAATGGAGTTGAATATGGGATGTGGCAACCCAGCTATGAACCATATTTCCCAGCTCCCATGGTGCCAAGTGACTAAGTTCTCATAAATAGAATGAGCAGAACAATTCCTGCCTCACATATTGAAAAAAAGTCCCCAGCCCTGAACTGTTCTCTCTCCCCTCCTGAGACTGGAATGGGAGTGAGCAGAGGGACCTTACAAGCCATATGTTGAAAACAGAAGCACTATAATTAACCTGAATCCTTGTATAAAGCACAGAACAAAGCTTCACCAACATTGTACCATACATCTTAAGACTGGTAGGGGAAAAAGAAATTTATTTGTTTTTACAGCTACTGAATTACAGGGTCTCTGTTATAATCCTAATACATCTCTAATAGTCAATTAATATGCCTTGATCTCAGGTCTGATGCTCAGTCTTTCTGTCAATTCTAGGATCTCTATAAATAATCTAGTAATCACAATTTTAAATATCCTCAAGAAAATAAATACCATAATTAGTCTCCAGCCATTGCATTATGTAAAAGGAAATTATTTGACAGCCCCCTGAAAACAACACTCTTTTGGAGGGAATGAAAATTCTGGCAGACACCACTGGTCATTACCAGTATGTGTTCTCCTCTTTTCCCCTAATAGTTCACCCTCTTTTAGCTGATCACATAGATGTAGAACTATAGGTACAACTATAGGACTAAGTTCTTGTCAATGACATGAAAACAGAAGTGATATGCACAACTTTCAGATTTGATCTTAAAATGTGAGGAATGCTCTCTCCTTCCTCTGCCTGGAATGCAGATCTAGTGTGTGATATGTTGTGCTAGCAGATGAGGTCAACTAGTAGAGAGAGAGCAGAAAAATGACATAGAAACAGCCTGGGTCCCCGACCCCATAGTCCCTGATACCTGGGACTGGGTCCCTAACACCTCCTTTGGGAGAGAGAAAAACTTCTACCCTGTTTAAAACACTTTTATGTGAGAGGGAATCTTATTAGAGTGACCAAAGCAATGTCTTAATTGGTGCATAATTATGTGCTCAAAGAGAAACTGAGACATAAAGGGAAACCAAACTGTGTGGAATGGAAGTCAGGAGAAGGGCTCTAGGAATGGAAGTCAGGAGAAAGGCTCTGGCTCTGGCTCAACAGGTCTGCTAACAAGCAAGTCAGTTCCCTTCTCTGAGCCTCAACTTCTCTATTTGAAAATGTGGCCTCTGCCAAGATGAACAGCCAGTGAATAAGCTGAGAACATGCTGTGCTAAACACAACAATGAAAACGAATAGGCAAAACTGAGTCCTGCCGGAGGTGAACAAATCCCTGGAAAACATCAGAAACAAAAAACAAGTCATGCATATTATAGGGGCAACTCCATGTTCTTTTTTTTTTTTTTTTTGCCTTGATGTTATTCTCTAAGACATTTGTGTTTTTAAATAAATCTTACAGATTCAGTGCCAAAATTCCATCTGCCTTCTCCTGCTGAGAAGTCATAATGCCATGTTTATGACACCAGGCTCTGTTTCCATGGGGACGATTGTGTCAGGGTAATTCTAGCATCATGACTTCTGGGTATGTTTGAGAAGATGGCTGAAGGCAATGAAAAATCTTCGAATATACACATTTGTTGTTATTCTAATAACTCAGAGCTACATGAATGATGATGCTGAGAATAGAGAATAGAAACCAGACAGATGCCCACTGAAGTCTGAGATCATTTTTCTGACTGCTGAAAAGGTCACTTAACCCCTCAAGCCTTCTTTCTTGAAATTTTCGTTCTGCTAATTTTTAATTTTTTTGTTAAGTTTTTAATATAACATAGTTTGCATGAGGCAACTGTCAAGCTTTTATGTGCTCCGTTTCATTGCCTGAATCTTTCAGCTGGGTGGGAACTGCATTAAGCTAAACCTGAATAATGGCTTCTATTATTTAAATCTATTATTTAAATTCAATTTTGCCAAGAAGCTATCACTCCTACTCTATCTGCAAATATGGAAACTTAAATGTAGAAGTTCCTCCTGAAATTTTCCACAGGGAAAAAAAGTCATCCTTTTAAATACACGCTTTGAGCACATTTTGCAAATTCTGTGAACAAAAACTTTAAGCAAATTATTTCTTTTTCATATCAAAATTGGGATTTTTTAAAATTAAAAATTTTGCTGATTATAAAAGTAATTTGTGCTTACTATAAAAAAATCAAACAATGTAGAATCTAAAATAGCAGTGTCTACTCAAAAATGCTATGCCCCAGAGAAACATTGCTTTGTCTTTATATTTTTTCTAGATTTTTGAATATAAAGAACCATCAATATTTACATATATTGAATCATATGATACTATTGCAGACTGTATTTTCTAAAGATGGCCACAACAATATCCCCATCCTGTATGCTTTATTGTAAGTGTCCTTGCCACTCTCTCATCAAGAAATGCTATTTCTCCACCCTCTGGAATTTCAGCAGGCCTTTGGACTACTTCCATCAATTGAATAAGGCTACCATATGATACCAGTTCTGCACATAGCCCTTAACTGGACTGGCAAATTCCACTTTCTACTTCTCAGAAGCTGGCCACTGTGTAAGAATTAAGACTATCCTGAGACCACCACCCTGTAAGTCCAAGAAGGTCTGGAAGATTAGATTCCATGTTGAGAGGTCAAGAAACCAAAGTTCACCAAGGCACCAGACATGTAAATTAAGAAGCTACCTTGGGGGCCACCTGGGTGGCTCATTTGGTTAAGCGTCTGCCTTGGGCTCAGGTCTTGATCCCAGGGTCCTGGGGTGGAGCCCTGCTTCAGGCTCCCTGCTCAGCAGGGAGTCTTCTTCTCCCTCTCCCTCTGCCCCTCCCCCCTACTTGTGCTCTCTCCCTCTCAAATAAATAAATAAAATCTTAAAAAAAAAAAAAAGAAAAGAAACTGTCTTGGAAGTGGAAACTTCTATCCCAGTGGACCCAGCTGAATACATGTAGCAAACCACCCAGCTGAGCCCTTCTTGATTACAGGTACAAAATTATAAACAGAGTAAAATCATTGTTTTAAACTCTGAAGTTTCAGGGTTGTGGGTAACAAACCAATTAGATAACCAAAACATATTCTTTGAATATTTTTTATGTTAAAACAAATTAAATTCACCTTGTCCCTTTTAGTGGCTCTCATAGTATTTAATTATATGCATTTATCATATGTTAACTCATCCTTAATAAATATACTTTTAGAATGTTCCCTTTTATTAATCATAAATAATGCTTCAGTGAACATTTCTTTACCAATGCACACATCTGATTGTTTTCAAGGATAAATTTTCATAAGTCATATTACTGGACAAAAAGATAATTCAAAAATTACACTTTGATATCCAGCCTGATGATATTTCTGAAATGTACAAATTTATTCTCACACCAGGAACATATGAGAATTTCTTTTTTCCTACACTTTCATCATCATTGGGCCTTATCAATCTTTATAATCTTAACTAATCTGCTAAACTATGTGTAATTTCATTTTTATTGACCGTTTTCTTATATCTTATAAATTGCTTATTCATAAATTTATTTCAGAGGCATCTTAAAACTTAGTTTCTTTATATTGTATAAACAATAATTTCATAAATGTGTATGCAGTAGATATTTCTGTTAATATTTCCATTTCTCCTCCCCTTCCAAAGGAGTGCAGGAGTAATAGATTTTCTTAGCTCCATGAATTTATGTATGGCTATGTGCCTTGATTTGGAAAAAAAAAATAGATGAAGAAGAAGGAAACGACATGCATCAAATCCAGGCAAAAACCTTTAATTACTGGTGCACAATTCTCCATGTTCTTTCTTCCCCAGCTGCAGCAATAATAAAAATACAGGTTGATAGAAAGATTCCATAAAATCTAAGTGGCCTGGAGGTCTAAGCTGACCTGTTGAGAAAATTGCTCTGGAGAGTCTCCCAGACCCTCAGACTTGGTGTGAGCAAGAATTAAATGTTTTTTTTATATTAATGCACTGAGCTGTTAGTCTGTTTACCACTGAAGAATTACCTAACCTATCTTGGCTAATACAATACACATCTGATTATATACATGCTTTCCAAATGCAGACTTTGTTGTTTGGCTTACTCGCTTGTTGCTTGGTCCTATACTTACCTTCATATATATCAGCACACACAACCTGGGTCACCTTAGTAGAAGGATTTAAAAATCTGGTATGTGGGGTGCCTGGGTGGCTTAGTCATTAAGCGTCTGCCTTCGGCTTAGGTCATGATCCCAGGGTCCTGGGATCGAGCCCCACATCAGGCTCCCTGCTCTGCGGGGAACCTGCTTTTCCCTCTCCCGCTCCCCCTGCTTGTGTTCCCTCTCTTGCTGTGTCTCTCTCTGTCAAATAAATAAAATCTTTAATAAATAAATAAATAAATAAATAAATAAATATATATATATATATATATATATATATATATATATATATATATATA
>NW_027397118.1:7896074-7908367 GCF_003265705.2 Callorhinus ursinus
ATATATATATATATATATATATATATATATATATATATATATATATAAATCTGGTATGTGTCCTTCCATACTTTTCCTTCATGCTCACAATACTATACAAATATACAAATATGCAAACATAACAATGCATGTATGTATGTAAAGTTTTAGTCTTTGTTTTACAGAAAAAGAAAGTGGTCTGTATCTTACCTTTCTTACTCAACAAAAAGTGGTAAAATAAAGTCACCTACTATAGTTCTCATCCACTCATTTTACTGATTGTTCAATAGAATGTAGAACATATACAGCAGGATTTATTCAACCAGTCCCTTCTTGACCAGCATCCACTTTAATCTAGTATTGTGCTGTTAGAAACAATGCTGCAATAAACACTTTAGTGCCCATGTCCCTTAATACCTCTGCTTCTATTTCTATTAGCATTCTTGGGAGAAGCCTAGTAAGGTTAAATGATATATGTGTTTTTATTTTTAATAAATGCTGCTATTTGCTTCTGCCAAAGGCTATAACACTGCACATTTCCACCAAGAATATGAGAGTATTATTTTATTTAAATAGCCTGGAGTATTAAGTGCGTAGCTTTTTCTAATGAATGTAAACTGCTATCTCGTTGCTCTTTAAATTTGCATTCTCCTGGTTACCAGGGAATTTAAGCATCTTTTCATATATCTGTGACCATTTACATTTGCTCTTCTATGACTTTTCCTTAGTCAATTATTTAACAGTACTGTATTTTTCTTCTGTTTGGAGAAACACTTTGAATAATATGGACAGCTTACACCTTGCTTGCATTTACATTACACTATCTTTTCCTGATCTATTTATCCATTGATTTTAATTGCTTCGTTAGCTACACAAGGTTATTATCATCTCTTTTATAGAATCCAAGCTTCTGTTCTTAGTTAAGAAGTTCTCTCTGATCCTTACATTGCAAGATTTTCTTGCAAGAATTATTATTTTTTTTGGCTTTTTACACTTGAGCATTTAAATCATGAGGAACTATTTTTCCTTTCTTGATTTTTAAAAGTTAAGGTATAATTTATATAAGACAAAATGCATTTATTTTAAGTGCATAGTTTGATGAATTCTGGTTAATTGTATGTGATAAAGTAATCATAATCAAGATACAGAACAGTTTGTACAGTAAATGTTTTCTTAAGCCTCTTTATATTCCCCACCTTGGTCCCAGGCAACCACTGGTGTTTTCTGTTTCATCTTTTTCTAAAATTGTGTATAAGTGGAAATCATCCAGTATAGACTTCTTGTTTGACTTCTTTCACTTACCATAATGTTTTTGAGATTCAATGATGATGTTGAGTGCATTTTGTTACTTTTTATTGCAGTGTAGAATTTCATAGTACAGATAAGTCACAATTTACTTATCCACTCACCAGTTTTTGTCTAATATAGATTTTCCAGCTATAAACATTTGCATACATGTCTCTGTGTATATAAACTTTTCTTTCTCTTGGGTAAATATCTAGAAGTAGAACGTTTGGGTCATATGGTAAGTGTATGTCATACAGTTAGGGATACTATCAGACTGTTTTTCAAAGTTACTATACCATTTAGTATTTCAACCAGCAATGAATGAGACTTACAATTGTTCCATATCTTCACCAACGTTTGCTATTGTCAGTATTTTTCAATTCAGCCATTCTAGTATGCATGTTATTGTGGTTTTTAATTGACATTTTTGTGATAACTAGTGATGTGGAGAATCTTTTCATATGCTTATGACTATTCATATATCTTCATTTGTAAAATATCTGTTCACATATTTGGTCCTTGTTTTATTTATTTATTATTTATTTATTATTTATTTATTTGTTTGTTTGTTTATTTGACACAGAGAAAGAGATAGCGAGAGCAGGAACACAAGCAGGGGGAGTGGGAGAGGGAGAAGCAGGCTTCCTGCCGAGCAGGTAGCCTGATGTGGTACTCGATCCCAGGACCCTGGGATCATGACCTGAGCCAAAGGCAGACACTTAACAACTGAGCCACCCAGGCACCTGGTCCTTGTTTTAGAAATACCTTCTTTTTTATTGGGATGTTTGATTTCTTATGTGTGAGTTATAAGAGTTCTTTATAGATACAAGTCTTTTTCTGATGCATATTTTGCAAAACAAATTTTTCCAGTCTTTGGCTCGCACTTTCATTTTTCTTAACTGTGTCTCTTAGAATCCAAAAGCTTTTCATCTGAATGAAATCTATTTTATCAAATTTTCATTTGTATTTTAATGCTTTTTGTATACTATTTAAGAAACCTTAGTGTACCCAAAGGTCACAAAGATCTCTATGTTTTCTTCCAGAAGTTTTATAGATTCAATTCTTACATTTAGGTCTGTAATCCACTGAGAATTAATTTTTTTGTTTAATGTTAGGTAAGGCTATAAGTTTAATTTTTTGTATATGAATATTCAATTATTCCAGTACATTTGTTAAAAAGACTATCCTATCTCCACTGACTTGCCTTGGTACTCAAATGACCATATAATTGTGGGTCTAGTTCTGGACTTTGTTCTGTTCCATTGGTCTATATGACTATCCCTATGCCAATCTTGATTGTTATAGATTTATAGTAAGTTTTGAAATCAGGTAGTGGTTAGTCTTCCAAATTGATTCTTCTTTTTCAAAATTGTTTTAGCTATTTTATGTCCACTGCCTTTCTACATAAACTTTTAAATCTGCTTGTCAATTTTTTTAAAAAGCCTACTGTTTTTCGTCTTCTCAGATACTGGAGCATCCCAGATGTAGAGCCCAGAACAGGGAGGATGTGGCTACTAAGGGGGGCCAGAGTAGGTGGAGTAACGAGAAACTGATTTGCTTCTCTGCCTCAAACAACTAACAAACTGGACAAAATATATGAAAGAAAGCTTCTCAAGATATTGAACATCAAGTAAAGAAGGACACTGATCCCTGAAAGATGAGAAACAAATGAAATAATCGCTACAATTGCTCTAGCTATGGCCTGGAGAGAATTTCCAGGCAGCAGCACAGGGAGGGACAACCCACATGGAGCACAACTATCTTCCTAAGTAGAAAAGGAGTGGAGATCCAGAGTGGGGATCCAGAGATGCTAAGGCAGCTAGAATTAGCAGGACAGAGTGTTGAAGAGGAGAGAGCTACAAGGAAAGAGAACTCTAGATACCTGTGAGAATCCCAGGGTTCTTCACACTTACATGTGACAAAAGTACCAAAAAGATTAGGAGGGGAAGGTCCTTGAGGATTGCCAAAGGCTAGAATAGTGCCTGTTCATACCATCTGGAGTGGAAAGTCCTTATATTTTAGGGTTGGTAGAATGCTGAAGAGTTTTGCCTCAGTAGTGAAGAAAATTTTACCCTAGGTCAGACATTGCTCTGTTCCCTCTTAACAAAACTTAAGTCAGACTTAAAAGGATCAAATTGCTTCCAAGTAACTTAACTGCATCCCAAATGAAGCTCAAGTATATTCATAGGAATACAATAATGTACAGCACTCAACAAGAAAAATTTCAAAGTCTGGAATACATTCAAAATTCATGAAGCATTCAAAGAAGTAGAAAAAAATGTAGCCCATGAGGAGAAAAGTAAATCAATCAAATTGACCAGAAATGATACAGATGATACAGTTAGGAGACAAGGACATTAAAATACTCATTATAACTGCATTCCATATGTTCAAAAAGCTAGAGGAAGATTGAACATGGTAAGAAGAGACATGAAAAGTACTTCAAAATAACACCAACACATCAAACTGGTTTTTCTTTTTGATCCTTATTCTGTTCTTCTCCTTGGATAATATTTATTACTCTATCTTCAAACTCATCTACATTTCTCTCTGTCATATCCATTTGGATTTTAAGTCCATCTAGTAAATTTTTAAATTCAGAACTTGTATTTTTCATTTCTAGAATTTCTATTTGCTTCCTTTTTACTGTTTCTTTTTCCTCTGCTGAGATTTCCTTTTATATGCTAAAATTTTCATTAATTAAAAATATGTTTTATTTTACTTCATCAAGGACAGTTAAAATAGTCACTTATTACCTTGACTGTTAGTTGCAACATCTGGTTCATCTTGAGTGTCATGCTTCATTGATTTTTTTTTCCTCTGGAGAATATGTTCCATTTTTTAAGTTATGTTAGATAATTTGGTATTATATCCTGGACATAATGAATGTTAAGCTGTGAAAATTCTGGATTCCATTATTTTCCTCTTATAAGTGTTTTTAGCAGATAATGTTCTTGCTTAGTTCTTTTTTTTAATTATGTTATGTTAATCACCATACATTACATCATTAGTTCTTGATGTAGTGTTCCATGATCCATTCTTTGTGTATAACACCCAGTGCTCATTTCAATATGTTCCCTCTTTAAAACCCATCAACAGGTTAAACCATCCCCCACCCCCCTCCCCTCTAGACCCCAGTTTTTTTCTCAGAGTCCATAGACTCTCATGTTTCGTCTCCACCTCCAGTCTCCCCCACTTCATTTTTCCTTCCGACTATCTTCTTCTTTTTTATAACATATAATGTATTATTTGTTTCAGAGGTAAAGGTCTGTGATTCAACAGTTTTACACAATTCACAGTGCTCATCATAGCACATACCCTCCCCAATGTCTATCACCCAACCACCCCATCCCTCCCACCCCCCACCACTCTAGCAACCCTTTTTGTTTCCTAAGATTAATAATTCCTCAAATCAGTGAGGTCATATGATACATGTCTTTCTCTGATTGACTTATTTCACTCAGCATAATACCCTCCAGTTCTATCCATGTCGTTGCAAATGGCAAGATCTCATTCCTTTTGATGGCTGCATAATATTCCATTCTGTATATATACCACCTCTTCTTTATCCATTCATCTGTCGATGGACATTTAGCTCTTTCCATAGTTTGGCTATTGTGGACATTGCTACTATAAACATTGGGGTGCACGTTCCCCTTCGGGTCCCTACATTTGTATCTTTGGGGTAAATATCCAGTAGTGCAATTGCTGGGTCGTATGGTAGCTCTATTTTCAACTTTTTGAGGAACCTCCATACTGTTTTCCACAGGGGTTGCACCAGCTTGCATTCCCACCAACAGCGTAGGAGGGTTCCCCTTTCTCCACATCCCCGCCAATACCTGTTGTTTCTTTACTTGTTAATTTTAGCATTCTGACTGGTGTGAGGTGATATCTCATTGAGGTTTTGATTTGGATTTCCCTGATGCCGAGTGATATATTCGGGGTCTTTTCTGGTTCTATACAAATTTTAGGATTGTTTGTTCCATTTCTTTGTAAAAGTTGATGGTATTTTGATAGAGATTGCATTAAATGTGTAGATTGCTCTAGGTAGCATTGACATCTTCACAATATTTGTTCTTCCAATCCATGAGCATGGAACGTTTTTCCATTTCTTTGTGTCTTCCTCAATTTCTTTCATGAGTATTTTATAGTTTTCTGAGTACAGATTCTTTGCTTCTTTGCTTAGATTTATTCCTAGGTATCTTATGGTTTTGGGTACAATTGTAAATGGGATCAACTCCTTAATTTCTCTCTCTTCTGTCTTGTTGTTGGTGTATAGGAATGACACTGATTTCTGTGCATTGATTTTATATCCTGCCACTTGACTGAATTCCTGTATGAGTTCTAGCAGTTTTGGGGTAGAGTGTTTAGGGTTTTCCACATAAAGTATCATATCATCTGCAAAGAGTGAGAGTTTGACTTCTTCTTTGTCAATTCGGATGCCTTTTATTTTTTTGTTGTCTGATTGCTGTGGTTAGGACTTCTAATACTATGTTGAATAGCAGTGGTGATAGTGGACATCCCTGCTGTGTTCCTGACCTTGGGGGGAAAGCTTTCAGTTTTCTCCCCATTAAGAATGATATTCACTGTGGGTTTTTCATAGGTGGCTTTTGTGATATTGAGGGATGTATTCTCTATCCCTGTACTCTGAAGAGTTTTGATCAAGAAAGGATGCTGTACTTTGTCAAATGCTTTCTCTGCATCTATTGAGAGGATCATATGATTCTTGTTCTTTCTTTTATTAATGTATTGTATCATATTGATTGATTTGTGGATGTTGAACCAACCTCATAGCCCAGGGATAAATCCCACTTGGTCGTGGTGAATAATCTTTTTAATGTACTGTTGGATCCTATTGGCTAGGATTTTGGTGAGAATTTTTGCATACATGTTCATCAAGGATGTTGGTCTGTATTTCTCCTTTTTGATGGGTCTTTTTCTGGTTTTGGGATCAAGGTAATGGTGCTAACAGGGTAACACCGTCCCCAGAAAAATATACACTAAACAAATCAGTAGAGACCTGAAACCAGAGGAAGAGAATGGAAAAGAAAAAAGAAAAAGATAAAGAAACAAACAAGAAAACACCAAGAATATGATCAAATATGATCAGGCTGGTGCATAGATCAGTGCCACACACTAGATTTTGGGTGTATTTTGGTCTGTTAGAAGAAAGTGCCTCCCAAAATGTTAAGGAAAGAAAAACTTATATATGTGCAAAAATAAGGGTTAATACGATGAAGGGATGGAATATGACTGTAAACATGAAAATTATAATAGATTTTATAAAAGGAATTGATAAGAAGTTGGTTGAAAAAAGAAAGAAGAGGATTAAAAAGAGAGAGAGAGAGAGAATGTGATCAGGCAGGAGACTAGAACAAAGCCATACACTAGAGATTTAGGGTATATTTTGATCTGTTAGAAGAAACTGTATCCCAAAATTTTAAAGAGAGAACAACTCATATATATATATATACCAAAAATAAGGGTAACTACTACGAAGGGATAGGTATGACTCTAAAAATGAAAAATAAAAAAGATTTTTTAAAAAAGTGATTGATAAGATGTTGGTTGAAAAAGGGAAAAAGAAAAATTTACAAAAAACATGAGAAAAAGAAAGTTAAAAAAATTAACTTTGAAAGTCTAAAGAATCATGGGAAAAAAGCTATGAATTCTATGTGCAGTATTCCCCTAGCACTGGAGTTCTGCCGTTCTCATTGATCAGTAAACTTGGTCTTGGCTGACTGTTCTTGCTGATCTACTGGGGGAGGGGCCTGTTGCCGTGGTTCCCAAATGTCTTTGCGGTGAGGGGGGGACAGAATTGCTCCGCCCTCGCGGGTCCAGTCTAAGTAATCTGCTCGGGTTTGCTCTAGGGAGTTTTTGTTCCCTGCAAGCTTTCCATATAGCTTTGGAGGACAAGAGTGAAAGGGTGCCTCCCAACCTCTGCCCTGGAGGAGCCAAGAACTCAGGGCCCCACTCCTCCGTGAGCTCCCAGAGAAAAGCAGTCAATCATTCCTGTCTCCCCGGTCTCCAGTGGCACTCCGTGCTCATCCGGCCTGTGACCGAACATTTCTATCTCTGGCACCCGACCCCGTGTGGAGTCTCCAAACCCAGCAGATCCCTGCGGTGCACTCCTGAGCCACTCCTCCCGAGGGAGGAAGGGGAGTCTACCCAGATCTGCTGCTTGTTGGGTCCCTGCTGGAAGAGCAGTGGCCCGACTTGTGCTGCAGATCACAGTTTATGGCAACCCCGAGCTGAAAGCCCACTCCTCGGCTCCATCTCTGCAGCCGGGTTCCCTGCTCTGATACCTGGGAGCTCTGCCACACTCAGGGACCCCTGGTCTTTCTGTGACCCCGAGGGTCCTGAGACCACGCTGTCCCAGCTAGGGTTCCACTCCCCGCTTAGCCACTGGAGCGACATCCCTCAGCGGAGCCAACTTCTAAAAGTTCTGATTTTGTGCTCTGGGGCTCTATCACTTGCCGGTAGCAGCTGATGGAAGCTCCCTCCCCCCGCCTTCTCTCTTCCCAAATATCGCCTTGGATTCACTTCTCCACATGTCCTACCTTCCAGAAAGTGGTCGCTTTTCTATTCAGAGAGTTGCTGCTATTCTTTTCTTCGATCTCCTGTTGAGTTTGTAGGTGTTCAGAATGGTTTGATCCCTATCTAGTTGAATTCCTGGGACCAGGCGAAATTTAGATCTCCTACTCCTCCGCCATCTTGCTCCTTCCCCCTGTCCATTCATTTTAACCTGAAGGACTCTCTTCAGTATTTCTTGTAGAGAAATTTTGCAAGTGATAAACTCAGTGTTTTTGCTTATCTGGGAATGTCTAAAATACTCTTTCCTTTTTTAAAGAATAGTTTTGCTAAATATAGAATTCTTGGTTGACAGGTGTTTTTGTTTGTTTGTTTGTTTTAGCTCTTTCAATATGTTATGGCATTGCCTTCTGGCCTCCAGGGTTTCTCTTCTTTTCTTTTTTTAAAACATTGTATTTTTAAGTAATCCCTACACCCAACAAGGGGTTCAAACTTACAAACCCAAGATCAAAATTTGCATGCTCTACCAATTGAGCCAGGTAGGTGGCCCTGGCCTCCAGGGTTTCTTATGAAAAATCAGCTAATAGTCTTATTGCAAATCATTTTTATGAATAGAGACATGTTGTTTTACATATTCTTTTTGTCTTTGGCTTTTGACTGTTGATTATGATGTCTAAGATTAAGAGGATCTCTTTGAATTTATTTCACTTGGAATTTATTGAGCCTCTTTGATGTGTAGATTCATTTCTTTCACCAAAATTTGATAAGTTTCTACCCATTATTTCTTTGAATATTCTTTCTACCCTTTTCTTTCTATCTCTCTTCTCTCTTTCTGGGATATTCATTATTCTTGTGATGGTATGCTTGATGGTGTCACCAAAGACATTTACATGTCCTTGAGATTCTGTTTATTTTTCTTAATTAAAAAAATTTTTTCAGACTGAATAAGCTCAATTCATCTATGTTCATGTTCGCTGATTCTTTTTCCTGCTTATATTTGCATTACATCTTACATTGAGCTCATCTAGTGAATTTTTAATTTCAGTTAATATGCTTTAATCCAGCTTTCCTATTTGGTTCCTTTCTGTAATTTCTATCTTTTCTTAATTGATATTTCCTCTTGATGACACATTCCTTAAATGCCTAGAACCTATAATCAATGGGTATTTGCCAAGGGGTTCTGTGTGCATGTTTGGGAATATCTTCAACACTCATCCAACACCAAAGTTGGTGAGTTGCAACTTTGTCTCAGTCTTCACTTGCTGCTTACACATATTCTCAAAGTCAATCAGTGGTGAGAACTTAGGACTTCCCTTAAGTTTCTGGTGTTTCCTGAACATGCAAAGAGCCCTGTACATGTGCATGACTTTTCAGCCCCTATGAACATCTTATTCCTCAGCTTATTCCTTCAAGCTTTTTGGTTAGTTTATAGTTTGTCCCAACTACTATTCATTGCCCCAGGAAGCCAACATTTTAAGATGTTTGACATGTCTTCCAAGGAGAAGTTTTTAGCACTGAGGTAATTTCAGTGACATCAAATAAAAACAAGGCTTTGGAGCCATGTCTTCCAGGGAACCACTAGATTGGTCAAATAATGACTTCCCCTTGGTCATGAGGCTTTGAGGCAGACCTCCAGCCCCATTTTGCGCCCTCTTATACTAGGAATACAGGCTACTATATTTCAAGGCCTTCATAGTGCTGAAGAGTGGGAAATGGGAAGTTAAAATGCCACAAACTTGCTACTCTTGCTGAGATTGTGTTTCATTCTTTGTTGTTTTTTTGTTGGTTGGTTGGTTGGTGGTTTTTTGTTTTTTTGTTTTCTTTTTTTTGCCTAATGCTCTCAAACTTACAGCAATACTCATTTAGGTTCCAGAGTTTTAAGAACGTTGTTTCTGACCATTTTTGCCAGTTTTTTTCCCATTGCTTTTATGGAGGTAGAACTTTGTTAAAGTAGGTCCTTATTCTGCTTTTTTTTTTGATATCTCAATCTTCACAGTTTTGAGTACTAGTCACATATTTTGTAAAGTATCCTTAAAGTGGAATTTGCCTGATTGTTTTTTTTTTATCATGATTAGACTGGAGTTATGGGGTTTTTTTGAGAAATACCACAGAGGGTAAAATGCCATTCCTATTAGATCATGTCCAGGGGACATGATATCAAAGTGAAATAGCATGTAGATGTAAACTTTGGTTACCTGGATAAATGTTTCTCCACTATAAGTTTACTTTCTCTTCCTCCTTCCATACTGTACTCTGTGGAAGAAAGTCATCATGCACAGCCCACACTTAAGAATTGGGAGTTATTCTCCATGTCCTTGAGAATAGAGTTGTTATATAAATTGTTGGGAATTCTGCATGGGAGATGTGTCTATTTTTCCCCCAATTACTTATTTATTCAACCATTTATTTATATCTGTATGGACTCATGAAAATTTCTTTTTACTGTAGGTTATAATTTCTTACTATTTAATTTATTTGTTGTTCAACTTTGTTCCAGCTTTGGCTAGTAGATATTCTTAGAGTTGGCTCCAGTCTCCCTTTGAGAAAGATTTTTTTTTTTTGAGAAAGAATTTTTTAAAGAAAACATAAGGTGGAGGAGGGGGAACAAGATAGAGGAGGAGTAGGAGACCTGGATTTCATCTGGTCTCAGGAATTCAGCTGGATAGGGATCAAATCATTCTGAACACCTAAAACTCAACAGGAGATCAAAGAAAAGAATAACAACAACTCCCTGAACAGAAAAGCGACCACTTTCTGGAAGGTAGGACATGTGGAGAAGTGAATCCGAGGCGATATTCAGGAGGCTAAACAGCGGGGGAGGGGACCTCCGTCAGCTGCTTCTGGCAAGTGATAGAGCAGCAGAGCACAAAATCGGAAATTTTAGAAGTCGGCTCTGCTGAGGGACATCGCTCCAGTGGCTAAGCTGGGGGGTGGAACCCTCATGGGACAGAGTGGTCTCAGGACACTTGGGGTCACAGAAAGACCGGGGTTGCCTGAGTGTGGCAGAGATCCCAGGTATCAGAGCAGGGAAGCAGGCTGCAGAGACGGAGCCAAGGCTTGGGCTCTCAGCTCTGGGTTGCCATAAACCGTGATCTGCGTCATAGTCGGGCCCCTGCTCCTCCAGCAGGGAACCAACAAGCGGCAAAGCCGGGGAGACTCCCCTTCCTCCCCCGGGGGGAGTGGCTCAGGAGTGCACCACAGGGATCTACTGGGTTTGGAGACTCCACACGGGGTTGGTGCCAGAGAGAGAAAAGCTTAATCGCAGGCTGGGTGAGCATGGAGTGTGGCTGGAGAACAGGAAGACAGGAGTGATTGACTGCTTTTCTCTGGGGGCTCACTGAGGAGCGGGGCCCCGGTTCTCGGCTCCTCCGGGGAAGAGATTGGGAGGCCGCCATTTCACTTTGTCTTCCAAAGCTATATGGAAACTTGCAGGGAAAAAAAGCTCCCTAGAGCAAACCCAAGCAGATTACATAGCCTGGACCAGGCAAGGGGGGGGGGTGGGCAATTCCGCCTCCAGCAAAGAATTTTAGAAATGACGACAAGAGTCCCCTCCCCCAGAAGATCAGCAAGAACAGCTAGCCAAGACCAAGTTTACTGATCAATGAGAAAGGCAGAACTCCAGCGTTAGGGGAATACTGCAGATACAATTCTTGCCTTTTATCCCATGATTCTTTAGTGTTTCAAAATTAATTTTTTTCACACTTTTTTTATTGTTATGTTCATCACCATACATTACATCATTAGTTTTTTTTTTAATTTTTTTATTGTTATGTTAATCACCATATATTACATATTTTGTTTTGGTGTAGTGTTCCATGATTCATTGTTTGTTCATAACACCCAGTGCTCCATGCACAATGTGCCCTCTTTAATACCCATCACCAGGCTAACCCATCCCCCTACCCTCCTCCCCTCTAGAAACCTCAGTTTGTTTTCCAGAGTCCATCATCTCTCCTGGTTCGTCTCCCCCTCTGACTTACTCCCCTTCATTCTTCCTCTCCTGCTATCTTCTTCTTTTTCTTTTTTCTTAAAATATGTTGCGTTATTTGTTTCAGAAGTACAGATCTGTGATTCAGCAGTCTTACACAATTCACAGCGCTCACCGTAGCACATATCTTCCCCAACGTCTATCAACCAACCACCCCATCCCTCCCACACCCGACCACTCCAGCGACCCTCAGTTTGTTCCTGAGATAAAGAATTCCTCATATCAATGAGGTCATATGATACATGTCTTTTTCTGATTGACTTATTTCACTCAGCATAACACCCTGCAGTTCCATCCAAGTCGTTGCAAATGGCAAGATCTCATTCCTTTTGATGGCTGCATAATATTCCATTGTGTATATATACCACCTCTTCTTTATCCATTCATCTGTCGATGGACATCTTGGCTCTTTCCACAGTTTGGCTATTGTGGACATTGCTGCTATAAACATTGGGGTGCACGTACCCCTTCGGGTCCCTACATTTGTATCTTTGGGGTAAATACCCAG
>NW_027397118.1:7918367-8024258 GCF_003265705.2 Callorhinus ursinus
CTGGGTATTTACCCCAAAGATACAAATGTAGGGACCCGAAGGGGTACATGCACCCCAATGTTTATAGCAGCAATGTCCACAATAGCCAAACTGTGGAAAGAGCCAAGATGTCCATCGACAGATGAATGGATAAAGAAGAGGTGGTATATATACACAATGGAATATTATACAGCCATCAAAAGGAATGAGATCTTGCCATTTGCAACGACGTGGTTGGAACTGGAGGGTGTTATGCTGAGTGAAATAAGTCAATCAGAGAAAGACATGTATCACATGACCTCACTGATATGAGTAATTCTTAATCTCAGGAACAAACTGAGTGTTACTGGAGTGGTTGGGGGTGGGAGAGATTGGGTGGCTGGGTGATAGACATTGGGGAGGGTATGTGCTACGGTGAGCGCTGTGAATTGTGCAAGACTGTTGAATCACAGATCTGTACTTCTGAAACAAATAACGCAACATATTTTAAGAAAAAAGAAAAAGAAGAAGATAACAGGAGAGGAAGAAAAGGGGAGTATGTCAGAGGGGGAGACGAACCATGAGAGATGATGGACTCTGAAAAACAAACTGAGGGTTCTAGAGGGGAGGGGGGGAGGGGGATGGGTTAGCCTGGTGATGGGTATTGAGGAGGGCATGTTCTGCATGGAGCACTGGGTGTTATGAACAAACAATGAATCATGGACCACTGCACCAAAAATTAATGATGTAATATATGGTGATTAACATAACAATAAAAAATTTAAAAAAAAATTAACTTTGATGAACTAATGAATCATGGTAAAAAAAAGCCATGAATTCTATGTGCAGTATTCCCCTAGCGCTGGAGTTCTCCTGTTCTCCTTGATCGGTAAACTTGGTCTTGGCTTGCTGGCTGTTCGTGCTGATCTTCTGGGGGAGGGGCCTGTTGCCGTGGTTCCCAAATGTCTTTGCCGGAGGCTGAATTGCCCCGCCCTTGTCGGTCCGGGCTAAGCAAGCCGCTCGGGTTTGATCTCAGGAGCTTTTGTTCCCTGCAAGCTCTCCGTACAGCCTTGGAGGACCAGGGCAAAAATGGTGGCCTCCCAATCTCCACTCGGAGGAGCTGAGAACTCGGGGCCCCGCTCCTCAGTGCGCCCCCAGAGAAAAGCAGTCACTCCCTTGTCCCTGGTCTCCGGCCGCACTCCGTGCTCACCCGGCCCGTGACTGAGCGTTTGTATCTCTGGCACCCGACCCCGTGTGGAGTCTCTAAACCCAGCAGATCCCTGCGGTGCGCTCCTGCGCCGCTCCTCCTGGTGGAGGAAGGGGAATCTCCCCGGCTCTGCTGCTTGTTGGGTCCTTGCTGGAAGAGCAGTGGCCCGACTGGGCCGCGGATCACAGTTTATGGCAACCCCAAGCTGAGAGCCCGCGCCTCAGCTCCGTCTCTGCAGCCGGCTTCCCGCTCCGATACCTGGGAGCTCTGCTGCACTCAGGCTCCCCCGGTCTTTCTGTGACCCCAAGGATCCTGAGACCCCACTGTCCCGTGAGGGTTCCACCCCCGCTTAGCCACTGGAGTGACGTCCCTCAGCGGAGCCGACTTCTAAAAGGTCCGATTTTGTGCTCCGCGGCTCTATCACTTGCCAGAAGCGGCCAGGGAGGCCCCTCCCCCTCCGTCTATCCTCCCGAATATCGCCTCGGATTCACTTCTCCGCACGTCCTACCTTCCAGTAAGTGGTTGCTTCTCTGTTCAGATAGTTGTTGCTACTCTCCTCTTTGATCTCCTGTTGAGTTGTAGGTGTTCAGAATGGTTTGATCCCTATTCAGCTGAATTCCTGAGACCAGACGAAATCTAGGTCTCCTACTCCTCCGCCATCTTGCTCCGCCCCTCACATCATTAGTTTTTGATGTAGAGTTACATAATTCACTGTTTGTAAATAACACCCACTGCTCCATGCAGAATGTGTCCTCTTTAATAACCCATCACCAGGCTAACCCATCCCCCCATCCCCCTCCCCTCTAAACCCTCAGTTTGTTTTTCAGAGTCCATCGTCTCTCATGGTTCATCTCCCCTTCCGATTCACTCCCCTTCATTCCTCCCCTCCTGCTACCTTCTTCTTTTTTTTTTTTTCCTTAACATATATTGCATTATTTGTTTCAGAAGTACAGATCTGTGATTCAACAGTCTTGCACAATTCACAGTTCTCACCATAGCACATACCCTCCCCAATGTCCATCACCCAGCCACCCCATCCCTCCCACACCCCCTCAACTCCAGCAACCCTCAGTTTGTTTCCTGAGATCAATAATTCCTCATATCAGTGAGGTGATATGATACATGTCTTTCTCTGATTGACTTAATTCACTCAGCATAACACCATCCAGTTCCATCCACGTCATTGCAAATGGCAAGATCTCATTCCTTTTGATGGCTGCATAATATTCCATTCTGTATATATACCACATCTTCTTTATCCATTCATCTGTCGATGGACATCTTGGCTCTTTCCATAGTTTGGCTATTGTGGACATTGCTGCTATAAACATTGGGGTGCACATACCCCTTCGGGTCCCTACATTTGTATCTTTGTGGTAAATACCCAAGAGTGCAATTGCTGGGTTGTATGGTAGCTCTATTTTCAACTGTTTGAGGAACCTCTCATATTGGTTTCCAGTGTGGTTGCACCAGCTTGCATTCCCACCAACAGTGTAGGAGGGTTCCCCTTTCTCCACATCCCCGCCAAAATCTGTCATTTCCTGACTTGTTAATTTAGCCATTCTGACTCACATGAGGTGGTATCTCATTGAGGTTTTGAATTGGATTACCCTGATGCCAAGCGAGATTGAACACTTTTTCATGTGGTCTGATGGCCATTTGGATGTCTTCTTGAAAAAATATCTGTTCATCACTTCTGCCATTTCTTGATTGGATTATTTGTTCTTTGGGTGTTGAGTTTGATAAGTTCTTTATAGATTTTGGGTACTAGCCCTTTATCTGATATCTCATTGCAAATATCTATTCCCATTCTGTCATTTGTCTTTTGGTTTTCTGGACTGTTTCTTTTGCTGTGCAAAAGCTTTTTATCTTGATGAAATCCCAATAGTTCATTTTGCCCTGGCTTCCCTTGCCTTTGGCGAAGTTTCTAGGAGGAAGTTGCTGTGGCTGAAGTCGAAGACGTTGCTGCCTGTGTTCTCCTTTAGGATTTTGATGGACTCCTGTCTCACGTTTAGGTCTTTCAACCATTTGGAGTCTATTTTTGTGTGTGGTGTAAGGAAATGGTCCAGTTTCATTCTTCTGCATGTGGCTGTCCAATTTTCCCAACACCATTTGTGGAAGAGACTGTCTTTTTTCCATTGGACATTCTTTCCTGCTTTGTCAAAGATGAGTTGACCACTGAGTTTAGGGTCCATTTCTGGGCTCTCTATTCTGTTCTGTTGATCTACGTGTCTGTTTTTGTGCCAGTACCATACTATCTTGATGATGACAGCTTTGTACTAGAGATAGAAGTCCGGAATTGTGATGCCGCTAGCTTTACTTTTCTTTTTCAATATTCCTCTGGCTATTCGGGGTCTCTTCTGGTTCCATACAAATTTTAGGATTATTTGTTCCATTTCTTTGAAAAAAGTGGGTGCTATCTTGATGGGGATTGTATTGAATGTGTAGATTGCTCTAGGTAGCATTGACATCTTCACAATATTTCTTCTTCCAATCCATGAGCATGGAACGTTTTCCCATTTCTTTGTGTCTTCCTCAATTTCTTTCATGAATATTTTATAGTTTTCTGAGTACAGATCCTTTGCCTCTTTGGTTGAATTTATTCCTAGGTATCTTACGGTTTTGGGTACAATTGTAAATGGGATCAACTCCTTGACTTGTCTCTCTTCTGTCTTGTTGGTGTATAGGAATGCCACTGATTTCTGTGCATTGATTTTATATCCTGCCACTTTACTGAATACCTGTATGGGTTCTAGCAGTTTCTAGGTGGAGGCTCTTGGGTTTTCCACATAAAGAATCATATCATCTGCAAAGAGTGAGAGTTTGACTTCCTCCTTGCCGATTTGGATGCCTTTGATTTCTTTTTGTTGTCTGATTGCTCTGGCTAGGACTTCTAATATTATATTGAATAGCAGTGGTGAAAGTGGACATCCCTGCCGCATTCCTGACCTTAAGAGGAAAGTTCTCAGCTTTTCCCCATTGAGAATGATATTCGCTGTAGTTTTTTCATAGATGGCTTTTAAGATATTGAGGTATGTACCCTCTATCCCTATACTCTGAAGAGTTTTTATCAAGAAAGGATGTTGTACTTTGTCAAATGCTTTTTCTGCATCTATTGAGAGGATCATATGATTCTTGTTCTTTCTTTTGTTAATGTATTGTATCACGTTGATCAATTTGTGGATGTTGAACCAACCCTGCAGCCAGGGATAAATCCCACTTGGTCGTGGTGAATAATCCTTTTAATATACTGTTGGATCCTATTGGCTAGTATTTCAGTGAGAATTTTTGCATCCATGTTCATCAAGGATATTGGTCTGTAATTCTCATTTTTGATGGGGGTCTTTGTCTGGTTTGGAGATCAAGGTAATGGTGGCCTCATAAAACGAGTTTGGAAGTTTTCCTTCCATTTCTATTTTTTGGAACAGTTTCAGGAGAATAGGTATTAATTCTTCTTTAAATGTTTGGTAGAAATCCTCTGGGCAGCCATCTGGCCCTGGGCTTTTGTTTGTTGGGAAATTCTTGATAACTGCTTCAATTTCCTTACGGGTTAGAGGACTGTTCAGGTTTTCTCTTTCTTCCTGGTTCAATTTTGGTAGTTGATACATCTCTAGGAATGCATCCATTTCTTCCAGGTTATCTAATTTGCTGGCATAGAGTTGCTCATAATATGTTCTTATAATCGTTTGTATTTCTTTGGTGTTGGTTGTGATCTCTCCTCTTTCATTCATGATTTGGTTGATTTGGGTCATTTCTCTTTTCTTTTTGATCAGTCTGGCCAAGGGTTTATCAATCTTGTTAATTATTTCAAAGAACCGGCTCCTAGTTTCTTGATCTGTTCTACTGTTCTTTTGGTTTCTATTTCATTGATTTCTGCTCTGATCTTTATTATTTCTCTTCTCCTGCTGGGTTTAGGCTTTATTTGCTGTTCTTTCTCTAGCTCCTTTAGGGGTAGAATTAGGTTGTGTATTTGAGATCTTTCTTGTTTCTTGAGAAAGGCTTGTATTGCTATATACTTTCCTCTCAAGACTGCCTTTGCTGCATCCCAAAGATTTTGAACAGTTGTGTTTTCATTTTCATTGGTTTCCATGAATTTTTTAATTCTTCTTTAATTTCCTGGTTGACCCATTCATTCTTTATTAGGATGCTGTTTAGCCTCCATGTATTTGAGTTCTTTCCAACTTTCCTCTTGTGTTTGAGTTCTAGATTCCAAGCATTGTGGTCTGAAAATATGCAGGGAATGATCCCAATCTTTTGGTACCGGTTGAGACCTGTTTTGTGACCTAGGATGTGATCTATTCTGGAGAATGTTCCATGGGCACTAGAGAAGAATGTGTATTCCATTGCTTTGGGTTGGAATGTTCTGAATATATCTGTGACGTCCGTTTGGTCCAGTGTGTCATTTAAAGTCTTTATTTCCTTGTTGATCTTTTGCTTAGATGATCAGTCCATTTCAGTGAAGGGGATGTTAAAGTCCCCCACTATTACTGTATTGTTGTCAATGTGTTTCTTTGCTTTTGTTATTAATTACCTTATATAATTGGCTGCTCCCATGTTAGGGGCATAGATAGATACAATTGTTAGATCTTCTTGTTGGTTAGACACTTTAAGTAGGATATAATGTCCTTCCTCATCTCTTATTACAGTCTTTGTTTTAAAATCTAATTTGTCTGATATAAGGATTGCCACCCCAGCTTTCTTTTGGTGTCCATTAGCATGGTAAATGGTTTTCCACCCCCTCACTTTCAATGTGGGGGTGTCTTTGGGTCTAAAATGAGTCTCTTGCAGACAGCATATGGATGGGTCTTGTTTTCTAATCCAATCTGATAGCCTGTGTCTTTGATTGGGGTATTTAGCTCATTTACATTCAGGGTAACTATTGAAAGATATGAATTTAGGGCCATTGTATTGCCTGTAAGGTGACTGTTACTGTATATTGTCTGTGTTCCTTTCTGGTCTATGCTGCTTTTAGGCTCTCTCTTTGCTTAAGGACCACTTTCAATATTTCTTGGAGGGCTGGTTTCATGTTTGCAAATTCCTTTAGTTTTTGTTTGTCCTGGAAGCTTTTTATCTCTCCTTCAATTTTCAGTGACAGCCTAGCTGGATATAGTATTCTTGGCTGCATATTTTCCCATTTAGGGCTCTGAAGATATCATGCCAGTCCTTTCTGGCCTGCCAGGGCTCTGTGGATAAGTCTGTTGCCAATCTAATGTTTCTACCATTGTAGCTTACATATCTCCTCTCCTGAGCTGCTTTTAAGATTTTCTCTTTGTCTCTGAGACTCGTAAGTTTTACTATTAGATGTCGGGGTGTTGACGTATTTTTATTAATTTTGAGAGGGGTTCTCTGTGCCTTCTGGATTTGGATGCCTGTTTCCTTCCCCACGTTAGGGAAATTCTCTGCTATAATTTGCTCCAATATACCTTCTGCCCCTCTCTTTCTTCTTTTTCTGGGATCCCAATTATTTTAATGTTATTTTGTCTTATCGTATCACTCATCTCTCGAATTCGGCCCTCTGATCCAGTAGTTGTCTATCTCTCTTTTTCTCAGCTTCTTTATTTTCCATCATTTGGTCTTCGATAGCGCTAATTTTCTCTTCTGCTTCATTTATCCTAGCAGTTAGTGCCCCCATTTTTTATTGCACCTCAAATGGTGGCCTCCCAATGTCCACCCGGAGGAGCCAAGAACTCGGGGCCCCGCTCCTCAGTGTGCCCCCAGAGAAAAGCAGTCAGTCACTTCCATCTCCCCAGGCTCTGGCCCCACTCCGTGCTCACCCGGCCTGTGACCGAGTGTTTCTATCTTTGGCACCTGACCCCGTGTGGAGTCTCCAAACCCAGCAGATCCATGTGGTGCGCTCCTGCGCCACTCCTCCCAGGGGAGGAAGGGGAGTCTCCCGGGATCTGCCACTTGTTGGGTCCCTGCTGGTCGAGCAGGGACCCAAGTGGGCCGTGGATCACAGTTTATGGCAACCCCGAGCTGAGAGCCCACGCCTCGGCTCCGTCTCTGCAGCAGGCTTCCCTGCTCCAATACCTGGGACCTCTGCCACACTCAGGCACCCCCAGTCTTTCTGTGACCCCGAGGGTCCTGAGACCACACTGTCCCACGAGGGTTCCATCCCCAGCTTAGCCACTGGAGCAACGTCCCTCAGCAGACCCAAATTCTAAAAGTTCCGATTTTGTGCTCTGCAGCTCTATCACTTGCCAGAAGCCATCGACGGAGGCCCCCTCCCCTGCCGTCTATTCTCCCGAATGTCACCTCGGATTCACTTCTGTGCACGTCCTACCTTCCAGGCAGTGGTCGCTTCTCTGTTCAGAGAGTTGTTCCTATTCTTTTCTTCGATCTCCTGTTGAGTTCATAGGTGTTCAGGATGGTTTGATCCCTATCCAGCTGAGTTCCTGAGAGCAGACAAAATCCACGTCTCCTACTCCTCCTACATCTTGCTCCGCCCCCCAC
This sequence comes from Callorhinus ursinus, assembly GCF_003265705.2. NCBI lineage: Eukaryota > Metazoa > Chordata > Mammalia > Carnivora > Otariidae > Callorhinus > Callorhinus ursinus. The sequence goes on from NW_027397118.1 coordinate 7,925,986, forward strand.
CAAAGTTAATTTTTTAACTTATTTTTTTGAATTTTTCTTTTTGCCTTTTTCTACCAATATCTTCTCAATCCCTTTTTTAAAAAACATTTTTATTTTTCATTTTCAGAGTCACATTCTATCTCTTCAAGGTAGTTACCCTTATTTTTGGTATATATATTTAATTTGTTCTCCGTTTAGAATTTTGAGATACAGTTTCTTGTAACAGACCAAAATATACCCTAAATCTCTAGTGTATGGCTTTGTTCTAGTCTCCTCCCTAGTATCCTCCTCTGCCTGATCACATTCTCTCCCCCTTTTCTTTTTTTTTAAATCCTCTTCTTTCTTTTTACAAACAAGTTCTTATCAACTTTTATAAAATTTTTTATAATTTTCATCTTTACAGTCATATTCCATCCCTTCATCGTATCAACCCTTATTTTTGTACATATATAAGTTTTTCTTTCTTTAAAATTTTAGGAGGCACTTTCTTCTAACAGACCAAAATACACCCAAAATCTAGTATGTGGCACTGATCTATGCACCAGCCTGATCATATTTGATCATATTCTGTTTTTTTAGTTTTGTTCTGTTTTTGTTTGTTTTTATCTTTTTCTTTTTCTTTTTTCTTTTTCTCTTTCTTTTCTCTTTCTTTCTCTTTCTTTTCCACTGGTTTTAGGTCATTTCTGATTTGCTTAGAGTATATTTTCTGGGGATGTTGTTACCCTGTTAGCATTTTGTTCTCTCATTCATCTATTCTCCTCTGGACAAAATGACAAGACGGAAAAATTAACCTCAACCAAAAGAACAAGAGGTAGTACCAACTGCCAGGGACCTACTCAATATGGACATTACTATGATGGCAGAGTAGAGTTCAGAATCATGATTTCAAAGATACGAGCTGTACTTGAATAAAGCATGGAAGTTATTAGAGAAACGTTTTCGGGAGAAATAAAAGAACTAAAATCTACCAAATCAAAATCAAAAGGCTACTAATGAGGTGCAATAAAAAAGGGGATTGCTAACTGTTAGGATAAATGAGGCAGAAGAGAGAATCAGTGATATAGAAGACCAAATGATGGAAAATAAAGAGGCTGAGAAAAAGAGAGATAAACAACTAGTGGATCGTGAGGGGAGAATTCGAGAGATAAGCAATATCATAAGATGAAACAACGTTAGAATAATAGGGACCCCAGAAGAAGAAGAAAGAGAGAGGGGGGCAGAAGGTATATTGGAACAATTTATAAAAGAGAACTTCCCTAATGTGGGGAAGGAAACAGGCATCAAAACCCAGGAGGCACAGAGAACCCCTCTCAAAATCAATAAAAATACGTCAACACCCCAACATCTAATAGTAAAACTTACGAGTCTCAGAGACAAAGAAAAAATCCTGAAAGCAGCTCAGGAGAAGAGATATGTAACCTACAATGGTAGAAACATAAGATTGGCAACAGACCTATGCACAGAGACCCGGAAACCCAGAAAGGACTGGCATGATATCTTCAGAGCACTAAACAAGAAAAATATGCATCCAAGAATACAATATCCAGCTAGGCTGTCATTGGAAATAGAAGGAGAGATAAAAAGCTTCCAGGACAAACAAAAACTAAAGAATTTGCAAACATGAAACCAGCCCTCCAAGAAATATGAAAGTGGTCCTCTAAGCAAAGAGAGAGCCTAAAAGCAGCATAGACCAGAAAGGATGACAGACACTATACAGTAACAGTCACCTTACAGGCAATACAATGGCACTAAATTCATATCTTTCAATAGTTACCCTGAATGTATATGGGCTAAATACCCCAATCAAAAGACACAGGCTATCAGATTGGATTAAAAAACAAGACCCATCAATATGCTGTCTGCAAGAGACTCATTTTAGACCCAAAGACACCCCAGATTGAAAGTGAGGGGGTGGAAAACCATTTACCTTGCTAATGGACACCAAAAGAATGCTGGGGAGGGCAATACTTATATCAGACAAATTAGATTTTAAAACAAAGACTGTAATAAGAGATGAGGAAGGACACTATATCCTATTTAAAGGGTCTGTCCAACAAGAAGATCTAACATTGTAAATATCTATGCCCCTAACATGGGAGCAGCCAATTATATAAGGTAATTAATAACAAAAGCAAAGAAACACATTGACAACAATACAATAATAGTGGGGGACTTTAACACCCCCCCTGACTGAAATGGACAGATCATCTAAGCAAAAGATCAACAAGGAAATAAAGACTTTAAGTGACACACTGGACCAAATGGACTTCACAGATATATTCAGAACATTCCATCCCAAAGCAATGGAATACACATTCTTCTCTAGCGCCCATGGAACATTCTTCAGAATAGATCACATCCTAGGTCACAAATCAGGTCTCAACTGGTACCAGCAGTTGTCCACTCTCACCACTGTTGTTCAACATAGTACTAGAAATCTTAGCCTCAGCAATCAGACAACAAAAAGAAATAAAAGGTATTCAAATTGGGAAAGAACAAGTCAAACTCTCACAAGTCAAACTCTCACAAACTCTTTGTAGATGACATACTTTATGTGAAAACCCCAAAAGACTCCACTCCAAAATTGCTAGAACTCAGACAGAATTCAGCAAAGTGGCAGGATACAAAGTCAATGCACAGAAATCAGTGGCATTTCTATGTACTAACAATGAAACAGAAGAAAGAGAAATTAAAAAGATAATCCCATTTACAATTGCACCCAAAACCATAAGATACCTAGGAATAAACCTAACCAAAGAGGCAAAGGATCTGTACTCTGAAAACTATAGAACACTCATGAAAGAAATTGAGGAAGACACAAAGAAATGGAAAAACATTCCATGCTTATGGATTGGAAGAACAAATATTGTTAAAATGTCTATGATACCTAGAGCAGTCAATACATTCAGTGCAATCCCTATCAAAATACCATCAACTTTTTTCACAGATCTGGAACAAATAATCTTAAAATTTGTATGGAACCCAAAAACGACCCTGAATACCCAAAATAATGTTAAAAAAGAAAAGCAAAGCTGGTGGCATCACAATTCTGGACTTCAACTCTATTACAAAGCTGTCATCATTAAAACTGTATGGTACCAGCACAAAAACAGGCACATAGATCAATGGAACAGAATAGAGAGACCAGAAATGGACCCTCAACTCAATGGTCAATGAATCTTCGACAAAGCAGGAAAGAATATCCAATGGAAAAAAAGACAGTCTCTTCAACAAGTGGTATTAGAAAATTGGACAGCCTCATGCAGAAGAATGAAATTGGACCATTTTCTTACACCATCCACAAAAATAGACTCAAAATGGATGAAAGACCTAAATGTGAGACAGGAATCCATCAAAATCCTAGAGGAGAACACAGGCAGCAACTTCTGTGACCTCAGCCTCAGCAACTTCTGGCTAGACACATCTACAGAGGCAAGGGAAACAAAGGCAAAAATGAACTATTGGGACTTCATCAAGATAAAAACTTTTTGCACAGCAAAGGAAATAGTTGACAAAACCAAAAGACAACCAACAGAATGGGAGAAGACATTTGCAAATGACATGTAAGATAAAGGGCTAGTATCAAAAACCTATTAGGAACTTATCACACTCAAAACCCAAAGGAAAAATAATCCAGTCAAAAAATGGACAGAAGACATGAATAGATATTTCTCCAGTGAAGACATACAAATGGCCAACCAACACATGAAAAAATAGTCAACACCACTCGACATCAGGGAAATACAAATCAAAGCCACAATGAGATACCACCTCACACCAGTCAGAATGGCTAAAATTAACAAGTCTGGAAATGACAGGTGTTGGCGAGGATGTGGAGAAAGGGGAACCCTCTTACACTGTTGGTGGGAATGCAAGCTGGTACAGCCATTCTGGAAAACAATATGGAGTTTCCTCAAAAAGTTGAAAATGGAGCTACCCTATGACTCAGCAATTGCACTTCTGGGTATTTACCCCAATGATACAAATGTAGTGATCTAAAGGGGCACCTGCACCCCAATGTTTATAGCAGCCATGTCCACAACAGTCAAACTATGGAAAGAGTCCATATGTCCATTGACAGATGAATGGATAAAGAAGATGTGGTATATAGATACACAGGAATATTACTCAGCCATCAAAAAAAATGAAATCTTGCCATTTGCAATGATGTGGAAGGAACTAGAGGGTATTATGCTAAGCAAAATACATCAAAGAGAGACAATTATCATATGATTTCATTCTTATGTGGAATTTAAGAAAGAAAACAGAGGAGCATAGGGGAAAGGAGGGAAAAACTAAACAAGATAAAATCAAAGAGGGAGACAAACCATAAGAGATTCTTAATCATAGGAAACAAACTGAAGATTGCCAGAGGGGAGGGGGATGGGGTATGGGGAAACTGGGGGATGGACCTTAAAGAGGGCACATGATGTAATGAGCACTGGGTGTTAATATACAACTGATGAATCACTGAACTCTACCTCCAAAATGAAGAGTACACTATATGTTAACTAACTGAATTTAAATTGAAAAAAAATGTATCCACCTAACAAAAAAGCTCCAAAATACAAGAAGCAAAGAATGACAGAACTGGTGGGAGATGTAGACAGTTATATAATAATAGCTGAAGGTTTCAGTACCCAACTTTCAACAAAGGATAGAAAAACTAAACAAAAGTTATTTTGTAAAACTAAAACAAGAAATTTAAGATTTGAACAACCTTTTAAACCAGTTAGCCCTAACAGATATCTATAAAGCACTCCACTCAGTGATAGCAAAATACACATACTTCTCAAGGACTCAGAACATTCTCAAGTATAGAACACATATTAGTCCATAAAACAAGTCTCAGTAAATTTAAAAAGTTTGAAATCATACAAAGTATGTTCCATGATACAATAAAATGAAATTAGAAATAAAAAACAGATGGAAATTTTTTTGGTCTTTGTCTTTGTTCCTTTTTTTTTTTTAAACTATGTTATGTTAGTCACCATACAGTACTTCCTTAGCTTTTGATGTAGTGTTCCATGATTCATTATTTGCATATAACACCCAGGGCTCATTGCAATACATGCCCTCCTTAATACCCATCCCTGGGCTAACCCATCCCCCCCACACCCCTCCCCTCTGAAACCCTCTATTTGAACCATGAGAGACTATGGACTCTGGGAAACAGATGGAAATTTAAGAAATTCACAAATATATCTATGTAGAAATTAAACAACACACTCTGAAATAAACAATGAGCCAAAAAGTTAGGAATGAAAGAGAGTACATTACTACAAACCTTACAGAAAGAAAAGGATGATAATGGAATACTATGAACAACTGTACACCAACAAATTGTATAACAGGTAAAGTGGATACATTTCTAGAAAGAGACTAATTGCCAAAACGGACTTAAGAAGAAATAGAAATTCTGAATAATAGAGTTTAAGTTAGTAATCAAGACACTTCCCACAAAGAAAAGCCCAGAACCAGATTACTTCACTGTTTAATTCTACTAAACATGTAAAGAAGATTTAACACGAATCCACCTTAAACTCCAAAAAATAGGACAGGAAGGAATATTGATTACTTTGATACCAAACCAGACAGATACCACATGAAAACTATGTGAAAATAGATGCAAAAATCCTCAACAAAGTACTAGCCAACAGAATCCAGCAGCATATAGAAAGGATTCTATATCATAACCAAGTAGGTTTTATCCCAGGAATCTAAGGTTGGTCCACATCTGAACAGTACTCAATATAACACACAATATCAATAGAATAATTTTTTTAAACCGCACAATCATCTTAATAGATGCAGAAAACATTAAAGAAAATTCAGCATTCCTTCATGATTAACTAAGAAAAGGAGGGACCCTCCTCAACCTGATAAAGAGCATCTATGAGAAACACACAGCTAACATAATACTTACTGGTGAAAGTGAATGCTTTCCCAAAGATCAGAAAGAAAACATGGATGCTTGCTCTTAACAATTCTATTCAACATTTACTAGAGGTTCTAGCCAGAGCAACTAGTCCTGAAAAAGAAAGAAAAGTATCCAAATTGGAAAGGAAGAAGTAAAACTATTTCTACACACAGACAATAAAATCTTATAGGAAACTCTAAAGAACCCATGGACACAAAAACTAGTAGAGCTAATAAATGTGTTCAGAAGGGTTGTATGATACAAAATCAATATGCAAAAACAGTTGCATTTCTGTATACTGTTGACCCTTGAACAACACAAGTTTGAACTACATGGGTTCGCTTATATGCAGATTTTTTTTAATAAATACAGTATAGTACTATAAATGTATTTTCTCTTCCTTATGATTTTCTTTATTTACTTAAATTCAATTAATTAACACATAGTGTATTATGTTTCAGGGGTACAGCTCAGTGATTCATCAGTTGTATATAGCACCCAGTGCTCATTATATCATGTGCCCTCCTTAATGTCCATCACCCAGTTATCCCATCCTCCCACCCTCCCTTCCCTCCAGCAACCCTCAGTTTGTTTCCTATGATTAAGAGTCTTAACAGTGAATCGTGGAACACTACATCAAAAACTAATTATGTAATGTATGGTGATTAACATAACATAATAAAATAAAACAAACAAACAAACAAAAAGAGTCTCTTATGGTTTGTCTCCCTCTCTTGATTTCATCTTATTTAGTTTTTCCCTCCCTTCCCCTATGCTCCTCTATTTTCTTTCTTAAATTCCACAATGAGTGAAATCATATAATTGTCTCTCTTTGATTGACTTATTTTGCTTAGCATAATACCCGCTAGTTCCCTCCACATTATTGCAAATGGCAAGATTTCATTTTTTTTATTGCTGAGTAATATTCCATTGTATCTACATACCACATCTTCTTTATCCATTCATCTGTCGATGGACATCTTGGCTCTTTCCACAGTTTGGCTATTGTGGACATTACTGCTATAAACATCGGGGTGCATGTACCCCTTTAGATCACTACATTTGTATCTTTGGGCAACAAATGGTGCTGGGAAAATTGGACAGCCACATGCAGAAGAATGAAACTGGGCCATTTCCTTACACCACACACAAAAATAGACTCAAAAGGGATGAAAGGCCTAAATGTGAGACAGGAGTCCATCAAAATTCTAGAAGAGAACACAGGCAGCAACCTCTGTGACCTCAGCTGCAGCAACTTCTGGCCAGACACAACTCCAAAGGCAAGGGAAACAAAGGCAAAAAAGAGCTACTGGGACCTCATCAAGATAAAAAATGTTTGCACAGCAAAGGGAAGAGTCAACAAAACCAAAAGACAACCTACAGAACGGGAGAAGATTTTTGCAAACGTTTTATCAGATAAAGGGTTAGTATCCAAAATCTACAAAGAACTTATCAAACTCAACACCCAAAGAACAAATAATCCAGTCAAGAAATGGGCAGAAGACATAAACAGACATTTCTCCAAAGACATACAAATGGCCAACAGACACGTGAAAAAGTGCTCAATATCACCCAACATCAGGAAAATTCAATTCCTTATGACTTTTTTAATACATATTCTTTTCTCAAGCTTACTTGATTGTAAGAATACAGTGTATAATACATTTAGTGCTAATTGACTTCATGTCATTGATAGTGCTTCCTGTCAACGGTAAGCTATCAGTAGTTAAATTTTGGGGAAGTCACAATTTATACATAGATTTTTGACTGTGGGTGACAAGGTTAGCATACCTAACTCCCAGATTGTGCAAGGGTCAACTGTACTTTCAATGAACAATCTGAATATGAAATTAAGAAAAATAATTTTATTTACAATAGCATAAAAAAGAATAAGATACTTGGAAATAACAAAAACTATGCAAGGCTTGTACACTGGAAACTATACAATGTTGAAGGAAATTAGTAGCAGTATTCATAATAGTCATAAAGTAGAAACTACCCCAGGGCACCTGGTTAAGCAACTGCCTTCTGCTCAGGTCATGATCTCAGGGTCCTGGGATGGAGCCCCATATTGGACTCCCTGCTCAACAGGTAGTCTGCTTCTCCCCCTCCCTCTGCCTCTCTTCCTGCTCATATCTCTCTCTCTCATTCTCTCAAATAAATAATATAAAATCTTTTTAAAAAAGAAAAAGGTAGTAACCACCCCAATGTCCATCAGCTGATGACTGGATAAACAAAATGTAGACTATACATACAATGGATTGTTATTTGGCCATAAAAGGGAATGAAGCGCTGACATGTGCTACAACATAAATGAATCTTGAAAACATTTTGCTAAGTAAAAATAACCAGCAACAAAGGCCACATATTATATTCCATCTATGTGAATTGTGCAGATTAGGCAAATCCATAGAAACAGAAAGTAGATTAGTGGTTGCATGGGCCGAAGGGATAGGACGTTTGGGGGTGGGGGGGTGAAACAAAGAATAGGGCTCCTTTTTAGGGTGATTTAAATGTGATGATTGATTATACTAATGGTTACACAACTCTGTGGACATATTAAAAATATTGAATTGTACATTTCAAATGATATGTAAATTATATGGTATATAAATTATATCTCCGGGTGCCTGGGTGGCTCAGTTGGTTAAGCGACTGCCTTCAGCTCAGGTCATGATCCTGGAGTCCCGGGATCGAGTCCCACATCGGGCTCCCTGCTCAGCGGGGAGTCTGCTTCTCCCTCTGACCCTCCCCCCTCTCATGCTCTCTCTCTCTCTCATTCTCTCTCTCAAATAAATAAATAAAATCTTAAAAAAAATTATATCTCCCATCCAAGTACTGACCAGGCCCGACCATGTGTAGCTTCCAAGATCAGTAAAGCTGTTAGCAAAATAAAACAAGTAAATGAACAATGGTCTAAGTCATCAAAAACAAGGAAATTCTGAGAAACTGTCACAGCTAAGAGGAGCCTGAAGACACATGATGACTAAATACAATATGGTATTCTGGATGGGATCTAGGTGTAGCTATACACAGAAAAAATAGGCTTTAAAGCAAAAACTGTAAGAAAAGACAAAGAAGGGCATTACATAGTAATAAAGAGATCACTCCAGCAAGAAGACATATCATTTATAAATATGTAAGCACCAACATAAGAACACCAAAATATATAAAGCAGATATTTAAAGACCTAAAGGGAGAAATTGACAGTGATACAATAATAGTAGGGGACTTTAACATCAATGGAGAGATCATCTAGACAGAAAGTCATAAGGAAATACCCACCTTAAATGATACATTAAGGGCCACCTGGGTGGCTCTGTCAGTTAAGCATCCGCCTTGGGCTCAGGTCATGATCCCAGAGTCCTGGGATCAAGCCCCACATTGGGCTCCCTGCTGCAGGGAGCCTGCTTCTCCCTCTCCCTCTGCCCTTCCCCCTGCTTGTGCTCTCTCTCTCTCTCTCTCTCTCTCTCTCTCAAATAAATAAATAAATAAATAAAATCTTTAAAAAAGAGAGAGACATTAAGCCAGATGGACATAATTGAATTATACAGAACATTCCAGCCAAAAACAACAGAATACACATTATTCTCAAGTGCATATGCAACATTCTTTAAGATAGATCACACGTTAGGCATCTCAATTAATTCAAGAAGATTGAAATTATATATAAAAAAATTTTGTCTACAATGATATGAAACTAGAGATCAGTTATAAGAAAACTGGAAAAACAGTAAAAAAGTGAAGACTAAACAACATATTTGATTTTATCATTATGTAATACTCCTTTTTTATCAAGTTTAGTTCTTTCACCCTAAATCCCACTTTAATTTTAACTGAGCCATTGCAGCAGCCCCATGGCACACATGGTTTCTACATGACCACAGTAAAGTGGGATCTTTGCTTTTACTCCTCACCTTCACTCCCTCTTCTCCATAGTCTATTTCATAGACACCCTCACTTTAAGACTTCTAGAAATTTTTACTTCACCTGTGTCTCTGCCTCCCAGCTCATAAATTCACTGAGCATTTATTAGAATTCCACCCCCACCATACCCCTACTGTTCTCTTATCACACAACATCAATCCATCCATATCTATTTATAGATATTCTGTTCACCTAATTCTTCTGGTTTTCCTCTATTCTTTTTCTGTGGTTAGTCATTTCCTTATTCTTTTCTTTAGATGAAGCAGAAAAAGAAATATTTTTAGACCCATTTTTAAAGCATTTACTACTCAGAAATCACAAGGATCCTGAGTTTATGGACAGTTTAAGAAATCATTAATGAAGAGAGTGATTCAAACTGTCTCTCCATCCATTGATTTTTTCAGAAAGGTGCAAAGACCTACTTCCTGCCAGGGAAAGGTGGAAGTTTTCTCTTCTGTGAAAAACTCTTAAAAATCACGTGTGAAGGCAGAAGCTGGAGGTGGCTGGAATTTACCTGCTTGGAATAGCCAGAAAGTATTGCAAATGTTAGTGTAATCAGCATAAATGAAAGGTCAGTTTGGCCTGTCAGAAAGGGAGTGTTTAAGCCAAATAGAGCAGAGTCCTATGCACTGGCAAGGGAAGAGAGCCAGCCAAGCCAGCCCAGATAATAAGAGATAGGTAGTCCTTTTCCTGCTCTCATTTCAGAGACCTCACCAAGCAGGATTTAGTTGTCTGAATAGCCTTCCTTGTAGAAAGAAGACATGCCTCAGTGAAAACAAATTCTTGTTCTGGTACCACTCAGATTTATTTTAATGCATTGGTACAAGGGTCTGATTCTAAGTAAAGGAAGGGAAGAAGAAAAAAGGAGCCAGGGAGAAGTTTCCATATCTGTCTCCATGTGAATCCACCAGGTCTTTGTAGGAATTAAACCTAACCTGAGATTATTTGGGAGAAGGTACTACTTTAAATTTTCCAGAGAGAATGGCCACTACCTATAGATTTAATACAGCCAAAGACAAACAGGTAAGCTTGAGGACCCCTGATAAGCTTAACTCAAGATTTTACCCTGGGACAAAAGGGATTTCAATATTTCCTTCCTACATCTTGATGTGCATTCTCTCAGCTTTGCAAGGCAACAGTCTGGGACCACTGGTCTGGGCCCAGTGACTCATTGTAATTATTAGTACAATCACATTTTTTTCAATCTCAAGAAAGAGCCTTAGGGTATATTTTTACTTAAATGGTAGACTCAGCACTTGGCTTTATGTATTATGAAACATATTGATCAAAGACAGGTGAGTCCTAGGACCAGGTGGGAGTATTCATATAGTCTTCTATTAGGCACTTTAGTTCCTCTATCCTCAAATCTGCTCTCACCTCGTCATTTGAATATACAACATCTGTGCCGTTGTTCTCAATTGCACTCTCTGATGGGAAGCTATATGACTTGATCTCTTACACATTATAGGTGTTTCATTAGGATTATCATTTGGAATAAGGAAAAACAGCACACTCCAGGGTGCCACATTTTAAACATTTTATCTCTTCTCTTTAAAACAATCAGAGTTAAATGTTTTTACAGACAATCCCAGATCTCATTATAGGGGAGTAAACACACACTCTTATGAACCACTTTTCAGATTCCTCAATAACCTGGTTTATTAACATTATTCTCTTCTCTTCCCTTTTCACATTTCACCTAGTTTCCTTACCGTCTGAAATTCAGCAGTAGCATCTCCACCTGTGTACTTTGGACTGGGTTCCCCGACTTCATTTTTGGAGATGATTTCTGTGGGTTGTTTACTTAATGCCACCCACACTGTCACACTCATAACAAAAGTTGGCCTGTAGTGGGCTGTAAGGAGTTGACATCTTTAAGTCATTTTCTTGCTTTGCAGCGTATTTTAGGGAGAGGAGAAATCAGTGAAGCTAGTAAGGGCTGCCCTCGCTTCCCCCTTAAGTATTATTGTTATCATTATAGTTGAGTCTGCAATGTGACTCCTCTTTTGTAAAGGGCAAAGATGCCTCATGAGTGAAGGAGTCCATAGACCTTCATGTCTGTCCCCCTGCCTCTGTCCCCCAGGACAGGCTGGGGCACTCTAGACTTCCAGAGCATTAGTTCTCCCTCTCTGCATGGGAGAGTTCAACTTCCTGTTCGATGGCAATAAGTTTCCTTAGGGGAGCAGAAGACTCTCAGGTCATCCTCCATGCTGAGCCAGTCATAATCCTTTCCTTGGGAATATGGGTTGGGACTCATAGCAAGATCCCCAGCATGTCAACCCAGTTATTGCTGGTGGCCATGTCTTACACCAGATGAACTATAGAACTGAGGAAGCAATGTCATGGTTTGAGGAAGATGTGCAGAGGGGAGCCAAGATGAGGGCAAAGAGGTCAGCCTTGGTGACATCCATGTCCTTGGGTTTATTCTTTTCCAAAACCCAGACGCATCATGGATCCATGAGCTGCCCTTATATAATAAATAATCTCCAGTTGGCTTCTGATGCAACCAATAGGATCCTTACTAACAAACATTTCTAAGTCTTAAGGAATTATTCCTCTTCTCCTCTCTTTTCACCTTTTCCCATTTAATTGCTTGGCTTTTGCCTTTATGGATTTTGCTGAGCATGCACATGTGCACTTGTGTCTTGTATATAGATCTGCCAGTCCATATGGAAAAAGATACATTTATCCTATTCATAAACAAGCACAGGGGAAAACACTTCAAAGCCTCCCTTGGTGAATCCTTTGCAGGGGCAGTCCCTCTTCAGCATTAGTCTATGTGGAAATGCAGAGCTTGTGTTGTGAGATCTTTCACTTCTTTCATGAAAAATCAGAAATATGTATTTTTATGAGAAATCTCTCAATTTTGAAATGTTTACTCAATTTTTGTTTAAACATGCAATAGATGAACCAAAAAAAAAAAACCCCACAAAATTATCTGTGGGCTCCTTGCGATCTTGACTTTAGATCATTCTTATTCATAGTATGGTCTGAAAACTAATGGCATTGGCATCACTCAGGAACTCACTAAAAATGCACAATCTCATTCCCACCCTAGACCTGATGAATCTGAATCTGAATCTCCAGGTCATTTGTCAACATATCAAAGACTGAGACATCCTGGCTTAATTCATTTGTTCATAAACTGGGCTGCACATTGAAATAACCTGAGGAACTTTAAAAAATACTGATAACTGTTTCCCACTCTCAGAGATTCTGTTTTAATGACTCTGGAATATAGCCTGGGAACTTTTTTCAAAGGTCCCCAGGTGATTTTACCATGCAGCAAATGTCAGGAACAGCTGGTCTACCACAGGATTCCCCCACTTCCTATTGCCTCTGAGATAACACACCCAGCATTTCACTCAGACGGTATCTGCCTTGGTTTGTGAGTTGGCAACCCCTGGCCTGCAGTCTCAAAGGCACACGACATGGGTAGAGCTAGAGAGTATAATGCTGAGTGAAATAAGTTAGTAAGAGAAAGCAAATACCATAGGACTTCACTCATATGTAGAATTCAAGAAACAAAACAAAGGAGTGAAGGGAAAGAGAGAGAGAGACAAACCAAGAAACAGACTCTTAACTATAGAGAACGAACAGATGGTTACCAGATGGGAGGTGGGCAGGGGGCTGGGTGGAAAATGGGTGGTTGGTATTAAGGATGAGAAGCAGTTACTGTATGGAAGTGCTGAATGACTATATTGTACACCTGAAACTAATATTACACTGTATCTGAACTATACTGGAATTAAAATTAAATTAAATTAAATCAAAAAGACTTTCATAGGAGTTGCAAATTGAAGGTCCACAAATATTGCCAGATCTTTTTTTTCACCCAGAACAGTGTTTCAAAAACATTTTTTAATTTGTTGGTACTAAATAAGAAGACAGGACCTCATTAAATGCTGTAAAGAAACACTGAGTATAAACATTTTAGAAAAATAAACTATTATAGCCAAAAGTAATCAATTACACAGTACAAAGATTCTAAACACATATTTAAGACCTGCATCTTCAATGATCTCGGGCATCTGAAAATCCCAGTCCTTTGAAAATGTAGCCAAATGAGAAGAGAGAGCAACAATAGCAAAATAACCAAGGTCAAACCTTGAGAGAATGGACACCTAAAATTAGAGTACAGGAAAAACATCTTTTAAATTCTGACACCTAATTTTGTATGCTGATTACTACTCCTACATTTCAGTAGCTAAAATAAGCTTTTTTGTTTGTATCTGTGTATGTATAAAATTCTCCCAAAGTGATAAACTGCAAACAAAAACCAAACTGACAATTCTTTACCCTCCTTGTATCCATGCTCTTTGCAATGTGACTTATGGATCCTCCCCTCCAGAGTTAGAGTCTAATACCCTACTCTTTGAATCTGGGCTGGCCTGGTGAGTTCCTTTGCCCAACAGAATGGGTAGAAGTGACATTGTGCTAGTTCTGAACCTAAGCATCAAGAGACCTTATGCACAGCCTCTCTATCTTTGGACCCCTGCTACTGCAGTGTGAAGAAGGTGGATTATCTGAACCGGGAGAAAACCCAAGCCCTTCCTAAACCACCTGGTAGCCAGCTGACTCCCAACATTTGAGAAGTCCCAGCCAGTATCAGCAGTCAACTATCTGAACCATAGTTGACCAAAGGTGCCAAAGGTGCATGAGCAAGCCCAGATGAGACCAAAGGAATTATCCAATCAACCCACAGAATCATGAGTTACATAAATGATTGTCTGTTTTGGAGTGATTTGTTGCACAGCAATATCTGACATACCTAGCCCAGGGAATTTCAACATAGATATTAAATTTCTAAAGAAATGGAGTCTATAGAAATAATTAGAAAATGGTTAGGCTAAACTAAAAAGGCTAAGGAAAGAATGACAAGGTCTTCTTGTCAACTTCGTTCCTCCATTGGGCCATATTGTAATGTTGAATTACTTAGCTAGGTCAAGAGTTGAGTAGAAATGGAGCCAGCTGTTTGGAGGTGGTGCATATTCAGAGGATGTCCCTAGTGACCAGCATCTGATACCGATTTCTATCTACTTCCTAATTCTATCACCACCACTGCTCCTTTTATATTTCCATCCCCATGTTATTGAGCATCTTATTTGGAGACTATATTTAAATGTGAACAATGACTCATGTTCTGAATAACACTAATATACTAATTAAGACTTAGATAACTCAATGACTTAGTAAGAATTACCATCAGAACCGTACCCGTTGGCAGTGCTGATCTACACATCATTGTTCTCAGATATGTCCAGCTTGTAAAATTAGTATGATTTCCCAAATAATGGTAGCATTACATACCTTAAAGTTTTTCTACAAACTTCCTAAGAAAACAACTGTTTTCTTTCTTTCAGGAAAAAAAAAAAACAGAAGAAAAAGAAAAACTGTTTTCTTTCTTTTAGAAAAAAACTACTTTCAATATTCTTGCTAGCTCTGAAAATCAGTTTAAAATTGGGCTCAAATGGCAAAAGAACAGAAAAAGAAAGTCAGCATTTAAAAGATACCCCATGCACAAGAGACTTGGTCCTTCCTCTCCTCTAACAAATTATGAGTGGTGTTCAATCATTTAACAAGACAGCTTTGTAGAAAAGAAAATTATTCTGCATGTAGCTCTCTGTCATACAGGATGAAAACCAGATTTCTGCAAACTCCTTGTAGTTTTCATAGCTAACTTGAATTTGTTAAGAAAGGAATAAAACCAGCCACACAATCCCAATCTAAGGCCATCCATGGCTTTTGAGGAAGGTTGGGGGCTGCTTATAATAAGAAGCCACCCAAAGATGAGCAAGATCCATATGGAGAAGCCAGGTCTACATCAGTCTCACTTCTAGGTAAATAGAAGACTAAGGAAGTTGCTTTTCCTTCCCCCTCCTAATAATGAGGCCAGCAAGCTAAGTACATGACATGCATATGGATCTTTGTCCTACGTTTTATGAGGGGTAGAGAAGCCATTTCCTATGTAGTTACTGCTGTCAAGGAGCTAATAGGCTGGCTAAGGAGACAAGATGGACATACCTGAGAACAGCAGTGTGTAGATCAATGCTGCCAGGTGGTGTGGTTCAGGAGAATTTAACAGAATTATCAGAGTTAGGGGACAGCAGGGCCACTGTGAACTGGGCAGGTCAGGGAAGGCCATGGGAGAAATCAAGTAGTCCTCAAAGGACCCTGTTTGTTTATAACAGCATGACTGAAATATAATTAATAATAAAAATGTATATATTTAAGGTGTATAACTTGATGTTTTGATACATAATATGAATCTTGTGAAATGATCACCACAATCAAACAAAATCAACATCCATAACCAATAGTTATCATTTTCTTTTGTGTGTGTGGTAAGAACACTTAAGTCTTCCCTCATAGCAAATTTCAAGTATACAATACAGTATTGTTAACTATAGTCATGATGCAGTACCTTAGATCTCCAGATCTTATTCATCTTGCATCACTGAAACTCTGTACCCATTGATCAGCCTCTCCCCATTTCTTCCTCCCCTCCAACTCCTGGCAACCACCATTCTACTCTCAGCTTCTATGAGTCTGCCTCTTTTAGATCCCAAATATAAGTGAGATCATGGGGATTCTGTCTTTCTGTGTCTGGCTTATTTCACTTAGCATAATGTCCTCCAGGTTCATCCATCATATTCACTGATATGTGGAATGTAAGAAAAGAAATGAACAAAAAGAAAGAGACCAAAAAAATCAAATTATTAACTATAGAGAACAAACTTGTGGTTTCCAGAAGGGATGGGTGAAATAGGTGAAGGGGATTAAGAGCGCACTTATCATGATGAGCACTGAATAATGTATAGAATTATTGAATCATTATATTGTACACCTGAAACTAATGTAACACTGTATGTTAATCATACTTGAATTTTTAAAAAAGCAAACAAACAAAAAACAGACTCTTTTTAAGATTTATACACAAACAATCATGGAACACTACATCAAAAACTAATGATGTACTGTATGGTGACTAACATAACATAAAATAAAATAAAAATGCAAAAGAAAAGAAGATTTAATTTATTTATATGAGAGAGAGAGAGTGAGTGCACATCATGGGGAGGGGCAAAAGGAGAGGGAGAAACGACTCTCTGCTGAGTGTGGAGCCTGATGCTCCATGCTGGGCTTGATCCCAGGACCTGAGCCAAAGTCAGACAAAAAAAACAGACTCAACAGAAAACATCTGGTGGTTGCCAGAGCCGGCTGGGGGGGGGGGGTTGGGAGGGGAAAGGATGTACAGAATAGATTAAGGGGATTCAGAGGTACAAACTTGCAGTTATAAATAAGTCATAGAGATTAAAAGTACAGCATAGGGAATATAGCCAATAATATTGTAATAACATTGTATGGTGACTACACTTATCATGATGAACATTGAAGTAATCTGGAGAATTGTTGAATTCTTGTGTTGTAGAATTGTAGAATTGTGTTGGTTAATTCTAGTTTTTTGTTGTTTGTTTGTTTTTTTTTTGCAGAACCTCCATATTGTTTTCCATATGGCTGTACCAATATACATTCCCAGTGACAGCGTATAAGGACTCTCTTTTTCTCCACATCCTCACCAATACTTGCTACCTTTTCTCTTTTTGATGAGGCATCCAAACATGTGTGAAGTGATACCTCATTATGTTGAACATCTTTTCATGTATCTGTTGGCCATTTGTACGCAGGACCCTGTTTATTAAATACTCCTTTAGAGGTATGTCCTCAAAATCTGCCTCTCTGTTCACTCTCTCTCACACACACACACAGTGAAAATGAAAATGGAAATGAAAATTTATCTCATTGAGTCATCGCTGTCCCCTGAGAGATAGCTTGTAGTAGGTCACTGTTGTCATTTCTTCACATTATTCTGAGCTGACACAGTCTGGGACAGGTGAGCTCCCAGAGAAAGAAATAGTCCCAAGTGTTACCAATGAGACAAGAGCAACCCAGACAAGTGAATCAGGAATATACAACAAAAGCATCCTTGATAAGTTCCCATGAATAGCAATTCTTAGAAAGCTTTCTATGGGATGCCATCTGGATGCATAAGTATCACCGTGATAAAATAGCACTTGCTTCCAGTCTAGCCATGCACATATCTTATAATTATCTATACTCCCAAGTTTTCTGAGCCTTTATTTTTAAAATTAAGGGAAACTTTATCTTTGTACATTTGGTTTTCAATACAATTGTAGCACATTTTCCAAAATGCCAAATAATCTAAAAGTAATTTACATCTGAGCTAGGAATATGTTAAATTTTAAGGATACTTTCCTTCTTAACCTCCTGAATTGTGCTCTGACTAATCTAGTAGTAAAATAAGTTAAATATTCAACTAGGCACAAACTGCATAATTAGAGAGGATATCTGTGAGGGCTGGAAGGAAACCAGACTGATTTAAAATTTATCAAGAGATCATTTAATCCCATGCAATGAGCATTTCCCAACTACTAGGGAACCGGTCATCATTATTCATTAAGACATGACCCACAGTGTTATGCTGAGTGAAATAAGTCAATCAGATAAAGACATGTATCATATGACCTCACTGATATGAGGAATTCTTAATCTCAGGAAACAAACTGAGGGTTGCTGGAGTGGGGGTGGGGTGGGAGGGATGGGGTGGCTGGGTGATTTGGGGAGGGTATGTGCTATGGTGAGCGCTGTGAATTGTGCAAGACTGTTGAATCACAGATCTGTACCTCTGAAACAAATAATGCAATATATGTTAAGAAAAAAGAAGAAGAAGATAGCAGGAGGGGAAGAATGAAGGGGGGGAAATGGGAGGGGGAGACGAACCATGAGAGATGATGGACTCTGAAAAACAAACTGAGGGTTCTAGAGGGGAGGGGGGTGGGGGGATGGGTTAGCCTGGTGATGGGTATTAAAGAGGGCACATTCTGCTTGGAGCACAGGGTGTTATGCACAAACAATGAATCATGTAACACTACATCAAAAACTAATGATGTAATGTATGGTGATTAACATAACAATTAAAAATTTTTAAAAAGTAATTAATTAAAAAAAAAAGACATGACCCACATGGGGCTAGATTAAGGGGTGATCATTCAGAGGTCTCACTACTTTTTACATACAAACGCAACTCCATAGTTTTAACAGCACAGACCAACCTACCGATGGCAATTTCACCTTGTAGGTTATTAAAAAAAGCCTCTCCAAGCTTTATCTAGCAGACAACCACCTAGCCTTACTACAATCAACCCGAAATGTGCTGCATGTTGCATCTCACTGCCTTAATTAAAGTACACCAATCATCCAATTACACTGCATGATTTCTCAGGCCTTTCTTGAAACAAGCCCCTAGAAAACCAGGAAGAAAAATCAAATTGAAGAAGGAAGTCCTGGGACTTGAAAAGGCTCTAATCACAAAGGGTTCAATTTGCTCCTAGGAGTATTAGGGGTAGAAGTAGAACAAGATTCTTCTCCTGCATGGTCTTCCACAAGGAGAGGATGTAGCCCAGCCCAAGAAGGTAAATGTGAAGATGCTCATGAATGCCTCATTGTGAAGTTATACCTGGACTCTCATTGTTTCTCACTCCTTAGGCTGACCAAGCTGGGTGGGCTCACCTTGGCTCCTAAAACATAACTCTTTGAGAGGAAACAGCTTACCTCATTGACTACATTATTCACTAACAAGACCATTCTTTACATTTGATAAAGTGACTTTCAAAAGAGATCGTTCACAGTATGTGCACATCCAAATGTCTCTTTACAGATAAAAACCAAGTGTCCATGTAGACACCTGTTAAGAAATGTAACCAGCATTTTCTTAATCTCTGCTCTGTGGCTGACACAATGTTGACAAAGTGCTCAGTGCATGTGATACCTTTACTCTTAACCATACACATAGGGATCTTGAAGTTCAGAGTGGGTCAATCATTTGCTTACAGACAGGCAAGAGATAAGATGCAGAATAAGAAAATGCCATTGGACAATTTGAGAAAACAAATCCTGGGTTCAGCTCTTCCCAGAGAACTGAGATATGGTTAGGAGGATGGACTCTGGAAGCAGACCAACTTTGGCTTGAATTCTGATTTTACCACTTTATAGCTGTATGACCTTGATAAAGCTGTTGAACCCCCACTGAGACTTGGTTTCTTCATCGCTAAGATGGAGATACTCCCCTCTGCCTTATAAAGTTGCAATGAGGAATAAAACAAGTAATAATTTGTGCAAAGTACTTAGCACATTACCTGACACACAGCATATTCAGTCAGTGCTGGCTATTATTATTTATTATATTATCTTCCTTGGTTTAATCTCCTTTCAATCCCTTATTGGAGAAGCTAAAGATGAGAGCTTTAGCTAAAGCAACTTCCAACAGATGGATGTGAGAAGCAACGGGAGATCATTTGCCACGATGGTGGTCAAGCAGTAATTAAATGGGAATTACCACCCAAATGCAACCAGGCAGGAGATTGGGTAGGAAATCTGGTCTATTGGTTTGGGGGTGTTTTGTTTTGTTTTGTTTTGTTTGGTTGTTGTTGTTGTTTACTCAGAAGCAGCGCTGTGTTCACGGTAATGCTGGAGGTGGAAGCAGAGGGATTTGGAGCTGGAGGAAGTGGAAACCCTCATCACCTATGGCTTTCACTTTGATTAAGATTCCATTCTTTGTACTGTACCCTTGAACAAGATGAACCTTGAACACAGGGTGTGCTGCAAGAGACTCAATTTGGATCCGCTGGCTCCCAGGGCCAGCCATCTGCCACATCTGATTGAGGAGCAGAGATGAAATTAAATTGCTGCGGCATTACTCCTCACTCCCTAAGAAACCCACTGAAGGATGGCGGGCTGGCCGCCATGGCTGTTCATAGGGCAGACCATTCTGCGTTAATGGAGCAGAAACAAGCAGGACAGCAAAATTGGGAGAGATGCATTGTCTGTTTTCTCATGGAGAGACCTCGAGGAAAGACAACATCCCAGAACAAAGGGAGCAAAAGGAATCAGAATCATGTTAGTATGGTGACATCTCTTCAGTTCAAGGTTTCCCAGACCAGAGGAGCACGGAAAACTTTGAAAAGAGTTCCAAGAACAGCTGAAAATAAGAAAAAGGACTTATGCATGAGACCACTGCCAAAAAGTAAAAGCACCGCAATTCACCCACAACATGGGGGTGCAAGGGTCAGGCTGGGACAGAGCATCCCGTAAAGCATATCTGGGCCAGGAGCAAAGGATCCTTAGTTCTAGTCCTACTCAGAAGCATGAGGGCTGACATGCTCTACGAAGTGGCACTTCCTCCATGGTTTCTTTTGTGCACATTCTATGTTCACATACAGGAAAGACATAGGGCCTGTCTAGGTGTGAAAGCAAGACCACAAGATGCACAGAGAAAACAGCCCAAAGGTGGTGGGAGTGACGACGGTGTCAAGCGAGCTCCCGGGGTGGCTGCTTACAGCTACAGCCCGCCAGCTATTAACCAACGGCAGAGTTCTGAGATTCATTTTTAGCAACCGGCTGGGGGTGCTCCTGCTCGCTTTGCCTCTGCGATGTCACGAAGGAGATTCATTTAGAGCTTTTACAGAAAGGATGTTGTCAGTGTGCTGTTCATCACTGAAGAGGCACAGACAAGAGGACGAATAAACCCAGACTCGGGAAATGGAGATCCGGGAGCCTTTAATCCCCTTCCTCCATCATTTTACAAGTGAGCCAATCATGGCTTGGCAAGGCCGATTTCTGTAAGATTACACACTGAGGTGGGAGGTGGAACTAGGGCTAGGGTTACACAGCATTTGAGGAATGAAGCTCCCGTTGTTAGGAAGTTAAAACTGAAGCGTGTGTGTGGATTAGTGGGACTCTTTATGAAGGCATGGAAAACAGGACTGATTTTCTTACAGTCGCAACAGCTCAAGAGATTCAAGGTTCTTCCCATGCTTAAGAGTCCACAAACACAGAAAAACAAAACGAAAAAACAATAAAGGGACAGAGACAGCCAGGTGTGCAGAATGAGATGGACCCTGGGCAGCCATATGGCTATATGACCAGAAGGGAGCTGGGCGCATTGCCAGAGAATACACCCTGGGGTTGAAATTTGACTGCAATTTGACCTCATGCAGAGAGCTAAGAACTTCCAATATGGGAGGCACCCTTCTAGGCACTGCTGAGCTTACAGAGCTGTAAGAGGGGGTAGGGAGGGAAATAAAATGAAGTGTTGGGACTAGATACTACAGAGTGTCACTTTCATGTATGAGCCACTGAGCTAAGTATTGTTTTTCCTATTTCACAGACAGGAGGAGCCTCAAACATTGGCAGAAAAAGAGTCAGTGTTTGTGCATTCTCTCCCTACTTCCCTTCAGAATTTAGCTGAAAATGGGTAAACACATAGAGAAACCCAGATGTGTTCATGAAATTGACGTTTCAACAAATCTAAAGACTGTAACATGGAAAAAGGAGATAAACATTCTCTGGCATCTGCACCCATAGCCATAAGCACAGGGATGGGTGTCGTCTTGACAACCCCTTCGCTTTGCTTCTGGACCAAATGGGATGCATGACTCTCCCCTGAGCAGAGAGCTAGCCAGACGCAGAGTACAGCTTTGGGGCTTTTCCCAGCACACAGTTTCAGAAGGCTGAACCCTACTCTGTAAACAATGGGGATTCAAGAAAGTTTTCTGAGCAAGAGGGGAACTGGTTGGATATGATGCTTGTAGGAGAGCTGGGCCTAAAGGACAAAACTCAGGCTTGCAAAGCTGGTGGGAAAAGGTACTTGGAGGAGTGGAGAAGAGAGGTTACAGAGAGGAGACGAAAACGAAAAGAGCAAGAGCAGAGGAGTAAGATGGCGGAGGAGTAGGAGATCTGGATTTCATCTGGTCCCAGGAATTCAGCTGGATAGGGATCAAACCATTCTGAACACCTACGAACTCAATAGGAGATTGAAGAAAAGAAGAGCAACAACTCTCTGAACAGAAAAGCGACAACTTTCTGGAAGGTAGGACGTGCGGAGAAGTGAATCTGAGGTGAGATTCGAGAGGATAGATGGCGGGGGAGGGGGCCTCCATCAGCCGCGACTAGCAAGTGATAGAGGTGCAGAGCACAAAATTCGAACTTTTAGAAGTCGGCTCTGCTGAGGGACATCGCTCCAGTGGCTAAGCAGAGGGTGGAACCCTTGCAGGATAGTGTGGTCTCAGGACCCTCGGGGTCACAGAAAGACCGGGGGTGCCTGAGTGTGGCAGAGCCCCCAGATATCTGAGCAGGGAAGCCGGCTGCAGAGACGGAGCCAAGGAATGAGCTCTCAGCTCGGGATTGCCATAAACTGTGATCCGTGGCACAGTCGGGCCACTGCTCCTCCAGCAGGGACCCAACAAGCGGCAGATCTGGGGAGACTCCCCTTCCTCCCCCAGGAGGAGTGGCTCAGGAGCGCACCGCAGGGATCTGCTGGGTTTGAAGACTCCACACAGGGTCGGGTGCCAGAGATAGAAATGCTCGGTCACAGGCCGGTGAGCATGGAGTGCGGCTGGGGACCGGGGAGAAGGGAGTGACTGACTGCTTTTCTCTGGGAGTGCACTGAGGAGTGGGGTCCCGAGCTCTTGGCTCCTCTGGGGCAGAGATTGGGAGGCTGCCATTTTCACTCTGTTCCTCCAAAGCTATACGAAAAGCTTGCAGGGAACAAAAGCTCCCGAGAGCAAACCAAAGGAGATTACTTAGCCTGGCCCTGGCAAGGGTGGGGAAATTCCGCCTCCGGCAAAGACATTTGGGAATCACAGCAACAGGCCCCTCCCCCAGAAGATCAGCAAGAACAGCCAGCCAAGACCAAGTTTGCCGATCAATGAGAATGGCAGAACTCCAGCGCTAGGGGAATACTGAACATAGGATTCATGGCTTTTGACCCATGATTCTTTAGTCTTTCAAAGTTAATTTTTTTAACTTTTTTTTTTAATTTTTCTTTTTCCCCTTTTCAACCAACATCTTATCAATCCCTTTTTTTAAAAAATCTTTTTATTTTTCATTTTTAGAGTCATATTCTATCCCTTCATAGTAGTTACCCTATATATATATATATATGTTGTTCTCTCTTTAAAATTTTGGGATACAGTTTCTTCTAACAGATCAAAATATACCCTAAATCTCTACTGTATGGCTTTGATCTAATCTCCTGCCTGATCACATTCTCTCCCTTTTTTTTTTAATCCTCTTCTTTCTTTTCTCAACCAAATTTATCTTATCAATTCCTTTTATAAAATCTTTTATAATTTTCATCTTTACAGTCAAATTCAATTCCTTCATCATATTAACCCTTATTTTTGTACATATATAAGTTTTTCTTTCTTTAAAATTTTGGGAGGCACTTTCTTCTAACAGACCAAAATACACTCAAAATCTAGTGTGTGGCACTGATCTATGTACCAGCCTTATCAAATTTGATCATATTCTATTTCTTTGTTTTGTTTTTGTTTGTTTTTAACTTTTTCTTTTTTTTCTCTTTTTCTTTCTTTACCTTTCTTTTCCCCCGGTTTTAGTCTTTTCTGATTTGTTTAGTATATATTTTCTGAGGACATGTTACCATGTTAGCATTTTGTTCTCTCATTCATCTACTCTCCCCTGGACAAAATGACAAGATGGAAAAAATCACCTCAACAAAAAGAACAAGAGGCAATACTGACTGCCAGGGACCTAATCAATACGGACATTAATAAGATGTCAGAACTAGAGTTCAGGATGATGATTTTAAAGATACCAGCTGGGCTTGATAAAAACATGGAAGATATTAGAGAAACCCTTTCTGGAGAATAAAAGAACTAAAATCTAACCAAGTCGAAATCAAAAGGCTATTAATGAGGTGCAATAAAAAATGGAGGCTCTAACTGCTAGGATAGATGAGGCAGAAGAGAGAATTAGTGATATAGAAGACCAAATGATGGAAAATCAAGAAGCCGAGAAAAAGAGAAATAAACAACTACTGGATCACGAGGGCAGAATTCGAGAGATAAGTGATATGATAAGATGAAACAACATTAGAATAATTGGGATCCCAGAAGAAGAAGAAAGAGAGAGAGGGGCAGAAGGTATACTGGAGCAAATTATAGCAGAGAACTTCCCTAATGTGGGGAAGGAAACAGGCATCAAAATCCAGGAGGCACAGAGAACCCCTCTCAAAATCAATAAAAATAGGTCAACACCCCGAAACATCTAATAATAGTAAAACTTATGAGTCTCAGAGACAAAGAGAAAATCCTGAAAGCAGCTCGGGAGAAGAGATCTGTAACCTACAATGGTAGAAACATTAGATTGGCAACAGGCCTATCCACAGAGCCCTGGCAGGCCAGAAAGGACTGGCATGATAGATTCAGAACACTAAATGAGAAAAATATGCAGCCAAGAATACTGTATCCAGCTAGGCTGTCATTGAAAATAGAAGGAGAGATCAAAAGCTTCCAGGACAAACAAAAACTAAAGGAATTTGCAAAAATGAAACCAGCCCTACAAGAAATCTTGAAATGGGTCCTCTAAGCAAAGAAAGAGTCTAAAAGTAACATAGACCAGAAAGGACCACAGACAATATACAGTAACAGTCACCTTACAGGCAATACAATGGCACTAAATTCATATCTTTCAATAGTTACCTTGAATGTAAATGAGCTAAGTGCCCCAATCAAAAGATACAGGCTATCAGGTTGGATAAAAAAACAAGACCCATGAATATGCTGTCTGCAAGAGACTCATTATAGACACAAAGACACCCCCAGATTGAAAGGGAAGGGGTGAAAAACAATTTACCATGCTAACGGACACCAAAAGAAAGCTGGGGTGATAATCCTTATATCAGACAAATTAGATTTTAAAACAAAGACTGTAATAAGAGATGAGAAAGTACACTATATCCTATTTAAAGGGTCTATCCAACCAGAAGATCTAACAATAGTAAATATCTATGCCCCTAATATGGGAGCAGCCAATTATATAAGCCAATTAATAACAAAAGCCAAGAAATACATCGACAACAAATCAATAATAGTGGGGGACTTTAACACCCCCCCTGACTGAAATGGACAGATCATCTAAGCAGAAGATCAACAAGGAAATAAAGACTTTAAATGACACACTGGACCAAATGGACTTCACAGACATATTCAGAACATTCCATCCCAAAGCAACAGAATACACATTCTTTTCTAGTGCCCATGGAACATTCTCCAGAATTGTTCACATCCTAGGTCACAAATCAGGTATCAACCGGTGCTAAAAGATTGGGATCATTCCCTGCATATTTTCAGACCACAATGCTTTGAAACTAGAACTCAATCACAGGAGGAAAGTCGGAAAGAACTCAAATACATGGAGGCTAAAGAGCATCCTACTAAAGAATGAATGGGTCAACCAGGAAATTAAAGAAGAATTAAAAAATATCACGGAAACAAATGAAAGTAAAAACACAACTGTTCAAAATCTTTGGGATGCAGCAAAGGCAGTCCTAAGAGGAA
This sequence comes from Callorhinus ursinus, assembly GCF_003265705.2. Taxonomy (NCBI): domain Eukaryota; kingdom Metazoa; phylum Chordata; class Mammalia; order Carnivora; family Otariidae; genus Callorhinus; species Callorhinus ursinus. The sequence goes on from NW_027397118.1 coordinate 7,952,251, forward strand.
AGTATATAGCAATATAAGCCTTTCTCAGGGAATAAGAAAGGTCTCAAATACACAACCTAACCCTACACCTAAAAGAGCTGGAGAAAGAACAGCAAATAAAGCCTAACCCCAGCTGAAGAAGAGAAATAATAAAGATCAGAGCAGAAATCAATGAAATAGAAACCAAAAGAACAGTAGAACAGATCAATGAAACTAGAAGCAGGTTCTTGGAAAGAATTAACAAGATTGATAAACCCCTGGCCAGACTTATCAAAAGGAAAGAGAAATGACCCAAATAAATAAAATCATGAATGAAAGAGGAGAGCTCACAACCAACACCAAGAAATACAAACAATTATAAGAACATATTATGCAGAACTACATGCCAGCAAATGAGATAATCTGGAAGAAATAGATGTATTCCTAGAGATGTATCAACTCCCAAAACTGAAACAGGAAGAAACAGAAAACCTGAACAGACCTATAACCACTAAGGAAATTGAAGCAGTAATGAAAAATCCCCCAACAACAAAAAAAAAGCCCAGGGCCAGATGGCTTCCCAGGGGAATTCTACCAAACATTTAAAGAAGAATTAATACCTTTTCTTCTGAAACTGTTCCAAAATTGAAATGGAAGGAAAACTTCCAAACTCGTTTTATGAGTCCACCATTACCTTGATCCCAAAACCAGACAAAGACCCCGAAAAGGAGAATTACAGACCAATATCCTTGATGAACATGGATGCAAAAATTCTCACCAAAATACTAGCCAATAGGATCCAAGAGTACATTAAAAGGATTATTCACCACGAACAAGTGGGATTTATCCCTGGGCTGCAAGGTTGGTTCAATATCCGTAAATCAATCAATGTGATACAATACATTAATAAAAGAAAGAACAAGAACCATATGATCTTCTCAATAGATGCAGAAAAAGCATTTGACAATGTACAGCATCCTTTCTTGATCAAAACTCTTCAGAGTAGAGATAGAGGGTACCTACCTCAATATCATAAAAGCCATCTATGAAAAGCCCACAGCAAATATTCTCAATGGGGAAAAACTGAGAGCTCACCTGCTAAGGTCAGGAACGCGGCAGGGATGTCCACTATCACCACTGCTATTCAACATAGTATTAGAAGTCCTAGCCACAGACAGCAATCAGAGAACAAAAAGAAATCAAAGGCATCCAAATCGGCAAAGAGGAAGTCAAACTCTCACTCTTTGCAGATGATATGATACTTTATGTGGAAAACCCAAAAGACTCCACCCCAAAACTGCTAGAACTCATACAGGAATTCAGTCAAGTAGTAGGATATAAAATCAATGCACAGAAATAAGTCAATCAGAGAAAGACATGTATCATATGACCTTGCTGATATGAGGAATTTTTAACCTCAGGAAACAAACTGAGGGTTGCTGGAGTGGTGGGGGGTGGGAGGGATGGGGTGGCTGGGTGATAGACATTGGGGAGGGTATGTGCTATGGTGAGCACTGTGAATTGTGCAAGGCTGTTGAGTCACAGATCTATACTTTTGAAACAAATAATGCAATATATGTTAAGAAAAAAAGAAGAAGAAGAAGATAGCAGGAGGGGAAGAATGAAGGGGAGTAAGTCGGAGGGGGAGATGAACCATGAGAGACGATGGACTCTGAAAAACAAATTGACGTTTCTAGAGGGGTGGGGGTGGGGGGATGGGTTAGCCTGGTGATGGGTATTAAAGAGGGCACGTTCTGCGTGGAGCACTGGGTGTTATGCACAAACAATGAATCATGGAACACTACATCAAAAACTAATGATGTAATGTATGGTGAATAACATAACACAATAAAAAAATAAAAATAAGAATAAAAGAAAATGAAAAGGGCAAATGGGTAGAAATTACCTCTGGGTCCTGGCAGCCAGCATGATGAATCCTTGTCGATGCAAGTATGTGATTTGCTTCCATTATAGGCTAGAGCATGCATTTAGCAAGAATCTCCTGGAGAGGATGACTTTCCACCTAAAGGGCTACTCAAAGTGGAAAATAAACCCCAGGGGGCAGCTGGATGAGAAAGTCCCTCTAGAAAGGGGGCAGTGAAGGTTCGCAAGCTCCTCTAGAGCATCTCTTGCTTTCCTTAGCTGGAGAGACTGTCCCCAGGGAATACCTTTTCCACCCACATCAAGCAAAGACTTCTGGGAAATGAAGACAGATTTTTTTTTTCTGTTCTATCATCTGAGTCCCTGTCCTTTCCCCTTGTGTCCATCTTCCAATCCAGTGATGGAGTTTACCCACCCAAGCCTCCTTGCTGTTTCCCTGAAAAATGGGCAGATTCATGTCTTGCTTCTGAGGGATGATTATGAAAGCAATTTGATTATTAACTTTTTTTAATGTGCAGAATAGATTTTAAAATTGTCAAACCTGTTACTGGGCCCTGTCCCTGGGCTTCACTCAAAGCTAACCACGTGCCCTGCTCTCTCCATCTATCACAGACATAAAAGCTGGTTAAAGATCCATTTCCTCCTCCTGCCCCTCATTATTATTACCTTAGTTCTGTCAAGAGACTTTGCTAAAGAAAAGAATGCTATAATTCAGTATTAGCTTACTGGAAAACACTAGTGGGAGTTGAAATCACAAGTAGGCAGAGAATAAAGTAGGACCAAAATTCATCACAAAGTCATTTTCACTTCCCACACTCCACTCTGACCCCGACCAGTACCCTTATTTGTGAAGAACATAAAGATTTGCTCCTGCACATCATAGGAAAAACATCATGATGGTTGGTTGCTGCTATTTTTCAAGTGTCAAGATTTTTATTCCTCCCCTGGAAAAGAGCAATATATTTTAAAATGCTCTGATCTCTTATCTACAATCAGCAGAAAAAATTTATAATTTAGTTCACTTTGAGGAAATGATGTTTGAACTGGATTCCAAAAGCAGACTATGTGGTTAATTGGCAATTCTCTACCTCTGAGAACCATGACAAATGACACAGAAGGGCCTTGTCCGGCACTTCAACAAGAGGTCCCTGGAAGCCCTTAGGTGCCTGCCCATCTCCTGATAGGGAGGCATGAGGAAAGCAGCTTTTCGAGGGGGCTGGCTGGCTTCAGGCACCCAGTAATTTGGTGACAGCAGTTTTGAAGGTAGAATGTTAACTCTGCAAATGTGGCCCAGTCATCTTAATTAAGGCCAGAGCCTCTTCATTAAAAAGAAATAGCACATGAGTTCAGGAATCCAATATAAGTTGCTACAACAAATTGGAAAGGATGGAGGGCACTTATTAAATATACAGCTAAGAGCACATATGATTTTTAGTTGCCTTTTCTTAAAGCTAATCACAACTTAAAGGCCGAATGGTTAACTATGGCCAAGGGGGGCAGTTTGGTGAGAGCTAGTGTTTCTGGCCCTTGGCATAGACGCAACATAAATATCAACTGGCCTTGGCCTTACTGGGGGCTATCCCTGTGTTTCTAACCCAGCAATGAGCCCCCAGATTCTTCTTCACTCCAAGACACTCATGTCACCCCCAACACTCACTGCTTAAAACCTCCAATGTCTTCCCACTGCACTTAGACTGAAAACTGAACCCCTAGCCAAGGCCTGCAGGGTTCCCACCCAATTCAGCTCCAGCTCCGCCTCAAACTCACATCTACCCATTCCCCTTTGTTCATTCTAGTCCAGCAACCCTGGACTTCTTTCTGTTCTATGCATGCAACTAACTTATTCCTGCCCCAGGACATTGGCATTCACAGTTCCCTCTTCCTGAATTGCTCTTTTCTCTAATCTCCGCCTGGCTGGTTCCTTCCCATCATTCAGTTCAAATGCTACCTGCTCATAGAAGCCTTTCTGATGTTCCCTAAAGTATCTTTGCTCCCTCCATAACTCTCTAATCATTGTCCTGATTTTGTTTCTTTTTATCATCAATCTCTGACATTCCCATATTTCTTGCTTATTGTTCTGTTTCTCCACAATAGCACAGAAGCTCCTTGAGGAAGAGACCTCACTTATCTTGTTTGCCACTAGATCCCTAGTGCCTATAATGTGCTCAATCAACATTTTTGGATGAATGAATAGATGAATTTGTTAGGAGACTCACAATAATTAAAAATCTAGAAATAAATCTTTAAAGATCTCAGCAACCAGGCAAGTACATGTGGAAATACGCCAACCTAGCAATGCTTTACAGAGAATTCTGCACACGTCTTGATCAGAGTCACCACTGCAGCCCCCACCACCCCTGTGCTCCTGGCTGGCATCTGATAGAAGATAGAAGTAATTTGCAGGAAGTTACTTTATAGGAAAAACCAGAGGTTCTAGTTTTCACCCCCCAGAACCATTACATTCATTGGTGGGTATTTTTTCCCCAGAAATGCATCCTGCAGTCGGCCCCATTAATATCTTACGTAGGCAAGCCACAAGGGGCTTCAGTTGGAAAGTCTTTAAAATAATGTCTCAAGCAGTCTGCGCACAGGCAGCAACTTCAAAGTTAGAATGATGCACTGCTTGGGAAAGAGCCTGGGATGAGAAGAAAAATTGCAGTTGGAGTCCCCTTCTGAAGTACACTTACCTACTTACTCTTCTTACACATCTATTTAGATGTTGTCCCAGGCTGCCACACACACACCCAGGGAACCCAAATAAGGCAGTTTTTTCAGTTATGATGCAAACTGTGAGCATGCTCACTGGAGCGTATTTTGCTTCATCCTGAGTCGGTGATCCAGAACGGACAGTAAAAAGAGATGGAACCAAATGGGGTCAGACTCACTGATTGTGTTTGGTTCCCTTTAGAGTAATTCAAAAATAAATAAAGGTTAATATTTTGTAGGAAGAAGGGTGGATAGTCAATCTGAATTCTCTCTGATGGCTCCCTCCATGACTAACTGATTTCTATCGGTTATAGGATTTCCTCAGTGGGGACGTGAATGTGTGTGGTACCTCTGTGGAGCCATACTAAACAACAAAGAAACTATTCAGGAGACATAAAACAATAATGATAATGACAGTAATAACTCAGCTGTATTTCCCTAGGAATTGTACGTGAGAACACTGTGTGGAGGACTGGGACCCTTGCCATCATTTGGCTGTATCTGCAGGAGGAGAGCTGGCCTGGTGCTGCCGGAGGCAGGCTTTCAAGAGGGGGAAAGGCAGAAACTTCAGGTTCTGATGGGCTTCAAACTTCTAAGCTCAGGGTCACTGCTTCCCCTTGTGGCATGACAGAGGTCTGAGGCATTTACATAAAAAGGATTAAAATAATCAGGCTGGAATAGATCAAAGCCAACCTCTCTTTCCCAAATCTAAGAAAGAACAAAACATTTAGCAGTCCAGACCAACTCAGGAGAGCAGCCCTGTTATGTACTCACACTCTTCACCACCGTTCAGCCAATATTTGGGCACACACCATGTGCAAGGCACCCCATAATGTGCCAGCTTCTCAATGATAAACAAGAGACAAGTTCCCTGCTTCCTCTAGAGCTTCCATTCTCATATAAGACTTATTTTAGTAAGACAGCTTTATTGAGATATAATTCATATACTGTACAATTCTCCCATTTCAGGTGTACAATTTAATGGCTTTTCATATATTCATAGAGTTTTTCAACCATCACCACGATTGATTTTTTTTAAGGTAGTGTAAGGTTTTAAGGAACTAATCGCTTCATCAATTATTGGGTTACAATTGCGATAATTGTTTCTACCTCTTTGAAAGAATGAAGCATGAAACATTAGGAGCTTTCTGGTCTTGGGGCTCCAAGAAGACTTTCTGCAAAGTGACAACTGAATTGCAGGTTGATGGATGACTATGAGAGAGCCTGGCTAAAGGAGCAAAGTGAGGAGGCAGAAGAGAAAACAGGAGCAAAGGCTTTGTGGTGAATCTGAGACATGGAGAAAAGAATTTTAAATTTTATCTTAGAAAAATTGGTTTTCTATTTTTTAAGTTTCAAGTCTCCCTGCTCTCCCCCTCAACACCCAAGCCCCCTATGAGATTTTCATTTCATAAGTACATCGCCCACTGATGGCTGGAGAGTGGATTGGAGGGAGGCAAGAAAGAAATCAGGAAGCCTTGTTAGGAGTCTCAGAAACTCAGCTATGAGATGATAGTGGCCTAACCCAATGGAAATGAGAGTAGTGAGTTAACTTAATGTCTGTGAGGACCTGAATTGAAAGACCTTAGTAACTGACCAACTGTGGGAGTAATGAATCCCAAATATGATGCCTCTGTGCCTGGGTATATGGATTATGGAAGGACAGCTGGATTGAAGAAAAACAAGATTTTAGGAGTTGGGAGAGAGATCATTATAGGTTCGATATTAGATATACTGACAATGAAGTGTCCTTAGACTGAACTGTCAAGTAGGTAGTTGAATACGGGTCTGATGTCAGAGGTGAGATCTGGGTTAAAGATATAAACACAGAAGTCACTGTTGTATAGTAGACTGTTGATGTCCTACAAGCTGGTTATACCACCCAGGGAAAGACAATGGACTAGAGAAGGGGGTCTTGGGTGAAGCCAAGGGGAAATGCCAACATTTTAGTGGTAGATGGAAGGGGATAAGCTGGTTAAAGCAGCTGAGAGCTTCCAGGGAAGAGGAGGTAAACCAGGAGAATGTAGTGACCTGGAAACCAAGAAACCAAGGGAAGATGGTGATTTAAGGTGGGAGAGGTTGTTTAAACACTGTTAAAGAGATGAAGCCTAAAGAAAATGTCCTTTGGACTTGGTGACATGAAAATTATTGGTGACCTTAGTAAGAGTCACTTTCTGAGACAGGAAAGTGAAAAAATAGAACATGGGCAGACTGTTTTGAGAAATTTGTCTGTGGTTGGGAGAAGAGGAGAAAGGTGTGTGGATGAAGGACCATGTGGCGTGAGGAAGGAAAGTTGTTTTAAGATGGGGGAGACATAAGCAAATGTTAATGCTAATAAGAAGGATTCAGTGATGAGTAGAACAAGGAGGAGAGGGCTGATGGGTAAAGTGCCTGAGAAGCCCAGAGGGGGTGAGATCCCAGGACCACTGCAGGGGTTGGCCCTAGTTGGAAGAGAAACCTGCTTCTGTCCTGAGGAGCCTGAGGCAAACCCTGGTTTCAGCGATGGCCAGGGATGGAGCCATGTCACACTGGCAGCAAGAACAATATAATTTTTTTTAAGATTTTATTTATTTATTATAAATAAACCTTCAACAACTCCCTCTTGTTGGACTTTCTGAGTCAGACCAAGCTACTTATGGTCTTCCAAACAGACACAAATGTGGTCACCTTGTCTGATGTGTATTCCCGTCCTTCTCTCTTATTCACTTCTTCCATCCTCATGACCTCTCCTCCTCCTAACAGTCTCTGTCTCAGCATGCCCAAGGATGCCACGGAGTCCACACGTTATAGAATAGAGACTCTCCATCGCTGCATGTATTATTTCATGAGGCCAGTGCTTTCTTTAGGTGAATTATAAGCTTTCTGTGGCCTAGCACTCAATAAAGCCTAAACAAATTGGGTGTCTCCACCCACTACCAACCTCAGTGCTAAATATGTAGCAGAAGCTGAGTAAATGCTTGTTGACTGACAGAAAAGAGAGGGGGTAATAAAAATTTATTATTAATGGGATTTTTTCCAAAGGGGAATGTTACTGTCTGGCTGTCTGAAAGTAGAGACCAAGGGCTATTTTGGTAGTTTTATCATATGATTGTGCAGTGAGAGAGAAATTCAGTTAACCTGCACATGTTTATCTCATCTAGAAAAGGAAAGGTAAAAAAAAACTGTAAGCTCCATGTTTATGAGAACTGCTGATGAATGACTATAGTCATCTAAGAGCAAAAAGCTGAGAATTCCAACTTTGCTTTGTAAAAATAGCTTTGGAGTCACATTCTGAAACTGCGGGATTTTACGCAAATTAATAATACAAGTGATTTTTCAACTTCTATTGAGCAGGGAAGTAAATAACTAGAACTAGCAGAGTCAGAAGTTGGTTAAGTGGTTCTTTCAAATGCATCAAGGGCAGTGCCATTAATTTTCTCTGATGTGGAATGGAGGATGATCCCAACACAATTCCTTCTACTTTTGGCCCAGTACCCCATATCCTTGCCAGGAGTTTAGTTGACAACTGTTTGGTTAAAATACATTATGCCAGTGAAATTTTCCTTAGGTTCCTTAACTAAGAAGAGACCCAAGACAGCAATACATAGTATTAGCTGGAGAAAACACTTGCCTTTGGTCACCTTTACTTACTATTTTTTTTAATTTTATTTACCTTGCCTTACTATTAAATGGAGGAAACACGTGCTTATCCATGGGTCTCTCTTGGTTCCCCTCTCTTCATAAGATGCATGAGGGAAACCTCAGAGGACCATTGTGAAGAAAAAGTGAGGTGATAAATGAGAAAGTGCCCCCGAAAAATAACAAAGTAATATATAACACATCATTATTGAAGGTTGCTTGGTATAAAACAACAGGTCCGCATAGGAGTTATTCCATTACATAATTTATAAAGTGAAGTCTCAACTATGTGGAGGCACTGTATTATTGTACATGTGGGAGACTGACTTCAATATGCCTATTTGGTACTAGAATAGTGACCACATAGGCCTTTGAGCCAAGCTCCCATGCAGGCCAGGGTTCCATGTGAATCTTTGCCAAATCCTTCCACCATTAATGATTCATGACACTATTATTAGCCACCTGTTCAAGGCCCTCACAATCACCATGCCTCCGTTCTGGGGTGGTTTCCCTCCTCCTAAAGCAACGGCGCAACATACAGCCCTGTCCTCCCCCTGACACAACCACGCTGGAGCTGCACCAAAGGCCATTCCACCTGAACTCTGTGACTAGAGACAGAGAGTAGCTGCCTCTCTCCTAGTTCAGGCCTGAGGCTTTGCCGATTTGATAGATGCGGGGGGGGGGGGGGGGGGAAAGTCAGGCAGCAGCTATTGCCACTGGTCCATTTAGTGCCTATCTTGTTGCCTTTGGGAAAATGATGTCTTGCAGTGACCCAAACACCACCTCTCTGGAGTGATATTATGCTCCTGACCTTCCTTTTGCTGTTTATTATGTCTCAGTGGGTCTGTCCATGGGACTTGACCATTTGTTATCATCCTGAGAAGGTGGAGGGTAGATGGTCTGAACTCCGAGAGGAGGAGGAATGGAAAAAGGGTGTTTTGATGTGCGAAGTATGTACTGAGGTCTCTTTGGACAGGAAGTAGGAGTAGGGGCTCCTATGAGGTTCCTGTTTCCAAAACACATGTTTAATGAGTGCACATGCGTGCGTGCGTATGTGTGTGTTTGTCAGCAGGGAAGGGGGTGGCAGGCAAGGAGACAAACTCTCATCCACACCCAGTGCATAGTGAAGAACAATTGATACCCAATGAGGCTTTTTTAGAATATCACTCTTGTGGCGCCTGGGTTTCTCAGTCATTAAGCGTCTGCCTTTGGCTTGGGTCATGATCCCAGGGTCCTGGGATCGAGCCCCCCATCGGGCTTCTTGCTCAGCAGGAAGCCTGTTTCTCTCCCTCTCCCTCTGCCTGCTGCTTGTGTTCCCTCTCTTGCTGTGTCACTCTGTCCAATATACAAGATGAATGAAGTGTTTACATTCAGTTTTGCAATGGCTAGAAGAGAACAGTAATTAGACTTGAGACCTCAAACTGGGTGAGTGGAGGGTATAGTCAATTTGGCAGTGGTGTAGTTCCAGGGAAAGAAAGTGATTCCCACATCCCTTGCCAGTGGAGAACACAGAAAGAACAAAAGAAGCCCAAAGGACATTTGGAGTATAAGAGCGCTCATCAGGAGTCTCAGCTCCGGATGGGGCCTCTGCAGGATGGTGGAAGGGGCACAGGCAGGAAGACTTCCCTCTCTTCATCTCCTGCTCATGGCATAAAAAGCCATAGTTTAAACCAAAGCTGGGGTTGGGTTTTGAGACCATGGATCTTAAAATGTGTTAAGTTTTGGATAGGAAGAGATGTTTACAAACCTTACTGTCCCTGTCAATCAAATGTACCACTCTCAGGGGCGGAGCAAGATGGCGGAGGAGTAGGAGACCTGGATTTCGTCTGGTCTCAGGAATTCAGCTGAATAGGGATCAAACCATTCTGAACACCTACGAACTCAACAGGAGATCGAAGAAGAGAGTAGCAACAACTCTCTGAACAGAGAAGCGACCACTTACTGGAAGGTAGGACGTGCGGAGAAGTGAATCCGAGGCGATATTCGGGAAGATAGACGGTGGGGGAGGGGGCTTCCGTCGGCGGCTTCTGGCAAGTGATAGAACTGCGGAGCACAAAATCGGAACTTTTAGAAGTCGGCTCCGCTGAGGGACGTCGCTCCAGTGGCTAAGCGGGGGGGTGGAACCCTCGTGGGACAGTGTGGTCTCAGGACCCTCAGGGTCACAGAAAGACCGGGGGTGCCTGAGTGCGCCAGAGCTACCAGGTATCAGAGCGGAAAGCCGGCTGGAGAGACGGAGCTGAGGCGTGGGCTCTCAGCTTGGGGTTGCCATAAACTGTGATCCGCGGCCCAGTCGGGCCACTGCTCTTCCAGCAGGGACCCAACAAGAGGCAGAGCCGGGGAGACTCCCCTCCCTCCCCCTGGAGGAGCGGCACAGGAGCGCACCGCAAGGATCTGCTGGGTTTGGAGACTCCACATGGGGTCGGGTGCCAGAGATAGAAACACTTGGTCACAGGCCAGGTGAGCATGGAGTGCGGCCGGAGACCGGGGACACAGGAGTGACTGCTTTTCTCTGGGGGCGCACTGAGGAGTGGGGCCCCAAGTTCTCAGCTCCTCCGAGTGGAGATTGGGAGGTCACCATTTTCACCCTGGTCCTCCAAAGCTGTACCAGAGCTTGCAGGGAACAAAAGCTCCTGAGAGCAAACCCTAGCAGCTTGCTTAGTCGGGAACAACAAGGGTGGGGCAATTCCGCCTCCGGCAAAGACATTTGGGAACCACGGCAACAGGCCCCTCCCCCAGAAGATCAGTTCGAACAGCCAGCAAGCCAAGACCAAGTTTACCGATCAAGGAGAACTGGAGAACCCCAGCACTAGGGGAATACTGCACATAGAATTCATGGCTTTTTTTTTTTTACCATGATTCATTAGTTTTTCAAAGTTAATTTTTTAAACTTTTTTTTTTTTTTATTAATAAAATAAGAGCGATTTAATGTTAGTATCATCATTACAGTTATGCCTCCCCACAGCCAGGGCTTCCACTCCGGCCAAATACTCAGATGTGACTTTCTCAATCTAAACTTTTTTTTAATTTTTCTTTTTCCCTTTTTCAGCCAACATCTTATCAATCCCTTTTTAAAAAAAAAAAACATTTTTTGTTTTTCATTTTTAGAGTCATATTTTATCCCTTCATAGTAGTTACCCTTATTTTTGGCATATATATGTAAGTTGTTGTCTCTTTAAAATTTTGAGATACAGTTTCTTCTAACAGATCAAAATATACCCTAAATCACTAGTGTATGGCTTTTTTCTAGTCTCCTGCCTGATCACATTCTCTCCCTTTTATTTTCTTTTTCTTTTCTTTTTAAATCTTCTTCTTTTTTCAAACAACTTCTTATCGTATCAATTCCTTTTATGAAATCTTTTATAATTTTCATCTTTACAGTCATCTTCCATCCCTTCATTGTATCAACCCTTCTTTTGTACATATATAAGTCTTTCTTTCTTCAAAATTTTAGGAGGCACTTTTTTCTAACAGACCAAAATATGCCCAAAATCTAGTGTGGCACTGATCTATGCACTAGCCTGATCATATTTGATCATATTCGGTTTTTTTCGTATTGTTCTGTTTTTGTATTTATCTTTTTCTTTTTGTTTTTTTTTTTCTTTCTTTTCTCTTTCTTTTTTCTTTCTTTCCATTTCTTTTCCCTTGGTTTCAGGTCTTTTCTGATTTGTATAGAGTATATTTGCTGGGGATGTTGTTAATCTGTTAGCATTTTGTTCTCTCCATCATCTATTCTCCTCTGGAAAAATGACAAGACGAAAAAATTCACCTCAGCAAAAAGAACAAGAGATAGTACCGTCAGCCAGGGACCTACTCAATACGGACATTAGTATGATGTCGGACCTAGAGTTCAGAATCATGACCTTAAAGATACTACCTGGGCTTGAAAAAAGCATGGAAGTTATTAGAGAAGCCCTTTCTGGAGAAATAAAAGAACTAAAATCTAATCAAGTCGAAATCAAAAAGGCTATTAATGAGGTGCAATCAAAAATGGGGGCACTAACGGCTAGGATAAATGAGGGAGAAGACAGGATCAGCGATATGGAAGACCAAATGATGGAAAATAAAGAGGCTGAGAAAAAGAGAGAGAAACAACTACAGGATCACGAGGGTAGAATTCGAGAGATAAGCGATATGATAAGACGTAACAACATTAAAATAATTGGAACCCAGAAGAAGAAGAAAGAGAGAGAGGGGCAGAAGGTATATTGGAGCAAATTATAGCAGAGAACTTCCCTAATGTGGGGAAGGAAACAGGCATCAAAATCCAGGAGGCACAGAGAACCCCTCTCAAAATCAATAAAAATATGTCAACACCCCGACATCTAATAGTAAAACTTACGAGTCTCAGAGACAAAGAGAAAATCCTGAAAGCAGCTCGGAAGAAGAGATATGTAACCTACAATGGTAGAAATATTAGATTGGCAACAGACCTATCCACAGAGACCTGGCAGGCCAGAAAGGACTGGCAAGATATCTTCAGAGCACTAAACGAGAAAAATATGCAACCAAGAATACTATATCCAGCTAGGCTGTCATTGAAAATAGAGGGAGAGATAAAAAAACTTCCAGGACAAAAAAAAAAACTAAAGAAATTTGCAAACACAAAACCAGGCCTCCAAGAAATATTGAAAGGGGTCCTCTAACCAAAGAGAGAGCCTAAAAGCAGCATAGACCAGAAAGGATGACAGACACTATACAGTAACAGTCACCTTACAGGCGATACAATGGCACTAAGTTCATATCTTTCAATAGTTACCCTGAATATAAATGGGCTAAATGCCCCAATCAAAAGACACAGGCTATCAGATTGGATTAAAAAACAAGACCCATCCATATGCTGTCTGCAAGAGACTCATTTTAGACCCAAAGATACCCCCAGATTGAAAGTGAGGGGGTGGAAAACAATTTACCATGCTAATGGACACCAAAAGAAAGCTGGGGTGGCAATACTTATATCAGACAAATTAGATTTTAAAACAAAGACTGTAATAAGAGATGAAGAAGGACACTATATCCTACTTAAAGGGTCTATCCAACAAGAAGACCTAACAATTGTAAATATCTATGCCCCTAACATGGGAGCAGCCAATTATATAAGGCAATTAATAACAAAAGCGAAGAATCACATTGACAACAATACAATAATAGTGGGGGACTTTAACACCCCCCCTGACTGAAATGGACAGATCATCTAAGCAAAAGATCAACAAGGAAATAAAGACTTTAAATGACACACTGGACCAAATGCACTTCACAGACATATTCAGAACATTCCATTCCAAAGCAACGGAATACACATTCTTCTCTAGCGCCCATGGAACATTCTCCAGAATTGATCACATCCTAGATCACAAATCAGGTCTCAACCGGTACCAAAAGATTGGGATTATTCCTTGCATATTTTCAGACCACAATGCTTTGAAACTAGAACTCAATCACAAGAGAAAAGTCGGAAAGAATTCAAATACATGGAGGCTAAAGAGCATCCTACTAAAGAATGAATAGGTCAACAAGGAAATTAAAGAAGAATTAAAAAAATTCATGGAAACCAATGAAAATGAAAATACAACTGTTCAAAATCTTTGGGATACAGCAAAGGCCATCCTGAGAGGAAATATATAGCAATACAAACCTTTCTCAAGAAACAAGAAAGGTCTCAAATACACAACCTAACCCTACACCTAAAGGAGCTAGAGAAAGAACAGCAAATAAAGCCTAAACCCAGCAGGAGAAGAGAAATAATAAAGATCAGAGCAGAAATCAATGAAATAGAAACCAAAAGAACAGTAGAAAAGATCAACGAAACTAGGAGCTGGTTCTTTGAAAGAATTAACAAGATTGATAAACCCCTGGCCAGACTGATCAAAAAGAAAAGAGAAATGACCCAAATCCACAAAATCATGAATGAAAGAGTAGAGATCACAACCAACACCAAAGAAATACAAACAATTATAAGAACATATTATGAGCAACTCTATGCCAGCCAATTAGAGAACCTGGAAGAAATGGGTGCATTCCTAGAGATGTATCAACTACCAAAACTGAACCAGGAAGAAATAGAAAACCTGAACAGACCTATAACCACTAAGGAAATTGAAGCAGTCATCAAAAATCTCCCAACAAACAAAAGCGCAGGGCCAGATGACTTCCCAGGGGGAATTCTATCAGATATTTAAAGAAGAATTAATACCTATTCTCCTGAAAGTGTTCCAAAAAATAGAAATGGAAGGAAAACTTCCAAACTCGTTTTATGAGGCCACCATTCCCTTGATCCCAAAACCAGACAAAGACCCCATCAAAAAGGAGAATTACAGACCAATATCCTTGAGGAACATGGATGTAAAAATTCTCACCAAAATACTAGCAATAGGATCCAACAGTACATTAAAAGGATTATTCACCATGACCAAGTGGGATTTATCCCCAGGCTGCAAGGCTGGTTCAACATCTGCAAATCAGTCAACGTGATGCAATACATTAACAAAAGAAAGAACAAGAATCATATGATCCTCTCAATAGATACAGAAAAAGCATTTGACAAAGTATAGCATCCTTTCTTGATCAAAACTCTTCAGAGTATAGGGATAGAGGGTACATACCTCAATATCATAAAAGCCATCTATGAAAAACCTTCAGCGAATATCATTCTCAATGGGGATAAGCTGAGAGCTTTCCCCCTAAGGTCAGGAATGCGGCAGGGATGTCCACTATCACCACTGCTATTCAACATAGTATTAGAAGTCCTAGCCACAGCAATCAGACAACAAAAAGAAATCAAAGGCATCCAAATCGGCAAGGAGGAAGTCAAACTCTCTCTTTGCAGATGATATGATACTGTATGTGGAACACCCAAAAGACTCCACCCCAAACTGCTAGAACTCATACAGGAATTCAGTAAAGTGGCAGGATATAAAATCAATGCAGAGAAATCAGTGGCATTCCTATACACCAACAACAAGACAGAAGAGAGACAAATCAAGGAGTTGTTCCCATTTAGAATTGCACCCAAAACCATAAGATACCTAGGAATAAATTTAACCAAAGAGGCAAAGGATCTCTACTCAGAATACTATAAAATACTCATGAAAGAAATTGAAGAAGACACAAAGAAATGGAAAAACGTTCCAGGCTCATGGATTGGAAGAACAAACATTGTGAAGATGTCAATGCTACTTAGAGCAATCTACACATTCAATGCTATCCCCATCAAAATACCATCCACTTTTTTCAAAGAAATGGAACAAATAATCCTAAAATTTGTATGGAACCAGAAGAGACCTCGAATAGCCAGAGGAATCTTGAAAAAGAAAAGCAAAGCTCGCGCCATCACAATTCCAGACTTCCAGCTCTATTACAAAGCTGTCATCATCAAGACAGTATGGTACTGGCACAAAAACAGACACATAGATCAATGGAACAGAATCTAGAGCCCAGAAATGGACCCTCAACTCTATGGTCAACTAATCTTTGACAAAGCAGGAAAGAATGTCCAGTGGAATAAAGACAGTCTCTTCCACAAATGGTGTTGGGAAAATTGGACAGCCACATGCAGAAGAATGAAACTGGACCATTTCCTTACACCACACACAAAAATAGACTCCAAATGGTTGAAAGACCTAAACGTGAGACAGGATTCCATCAGAATCCTAAAGGAGAACACAGGCAGCAACTTCTTCGACCTCAGCCACAGCAACTTCTTCCTAGAAACATCGCCAAAGGCAAGGGAAGCAAGGGCAAAAATGAACTATTGGGATTTCATCAAGATAAAAAGCTTTTGCACAGCCAAAGAAACAGTCCACAAAACCAAAAGACAACCGACAGAATGGGAGAAAATATTTGCAAATGACATATCAGATAAAGGGCTAGTATCCAAAATGTATAAAGAACTTATCAAACTCAACACCCAAAGAACAAATAATCCAATCAAGAAATGGGCAGAAGACATGAACAGACATTTCTCCAAAGAAGACATCCAAATGGCCAACAGGCACATGAAAAAGTGCTCAACATCGCTCGTCATCAGGGAAATCCAAATCAAAACCTCAATGAGATACCACCTCACACCTGTCAGAATGGCTAGAATTAACAAGTCAGGTAAGGACAGATATTGGCGGAGATGTGGAGAAAGGGGAACCCTCCTACACTGTTGGTGGGACTGTAAGCTGGTGCAACCACTCTGGAAAACAGAATGGAGGTTCCTCAAACAGTTGAAAAGAGAGCTACCATACGATCCAGCAATTGCACTACTGGGTATTTACCACAAAGATACAAATGTAGGGTTCCGAAGGTGTACGTGCACCCTAATGTTTATAGCAGCCATGTCCATAATAGCCAAACTGTGGAAAGAGCCAAGATGTCCATCAACAGATGAATGGATAAATAAGAGGTGGTATATATATGCAATGGAATATTATGCAGCCATCAAAAGGAATGAGTTCTTGCCATTTGCAAGGTCGTGGATGGAACTGGAGGGTGTTAGGCTGAGTGAAATAAGTCAATCAGAGAAAGACATGTATCATATGACCTCACTGATATGAGGAATTCTTAATCTCAGGAAACAAACTGAGTGTTGTTGGACTGGTGGGAGGTGGGAGGGATGGGGTGGCTGGGTGATAGACAATTGGGTAGGGTATGTGCTATGGTGAGCGCTGTGAATTGTGCAAGGCTGTTGAATCACAGATCTGTACTTCTGAAACAAATAATGCAATATATGTTAAGAAAAAATAAAAAGAAGAAGATAGCAGGAGGGGAAGAATGAAGGGGAGTAAGTCGGAGGGGGAGACGAACCATGAGAGACAATGGACTCTGAAAAACAAACTTAGGGTTCTAGAGGGGAGTAGGGTGGGGGGATGGGTTAGTCTGGTGATGGGTATTAAAGAGGGCACATTCTGCGTGGAGTACTGGGTGTTATGCACAATGAATCATGGAACACTACATCAAGAACTAATGATGTAATGTATGGTGATCAACATAACAATTAAAAATTTTAAAAAGACCTTTAGTTTAGCTCACGGTGTGAATACTCATTTTTGGGTGTATGTGTACACACATGTGCCTTTGGTTATAGTTCTAGTTGCATACTATTTTCCGTCTAGATATATGCTGTTAGCATAAATAAATGAATAAGAATATTTTGTTCTTCCTAGAATCATAATGCAATTAAAGTTTATTTTTTTCACCCAACATTGATATTTTAACATTGTTACTGGGTTGTTCTTCATCTCATGGTAAACTCTTATTTATATGTAAGATTATTAAGACTAGAGATGAATCTTTCTCTGTAACCATGAAACTGGAGTAACCCTGAAATACATAAAAGAGGAATAAATTAGAAGGGATTCTTTTTGTAAAAATTAAAAATATTATTTTTCATGAAAATAAAATGTACCACTCTCATGGGAATTCTGGCTCAGGGAAGTATCTGCCCAAGAGATGAGCCACGGTGTCCAGGGTTCTAAGGAGAGCTATCCTTAACTGGGCCAGGGACTCCATTAATGTGAGGAGGAAGGATGCAACAGAGCAGGAGCCAAATCAGCAGAAATGGAAGAACGTTTCCTTTTTTGTGTGTTTACAATAAGGATGATCCTCCCTCCACTGAGGACACTATTTCATACTTGCTTTTTCTTAGCCATTATTGTCATTACAAAAGATAGATGGTTAAAAATAAAATAAACCAAAATCAGCTGTTCAAGAAGGTGAGGCAAATAAGCATAATGAGATAAGAGCCCAAATCTGAAATCATGCAGATCTTGATTCTAACCCTTGCTCTGCCATTGACTTTGCATAGACTGTTTAACCTCTGAGCTCAGTTTCCTCATCTGTGAAATGGGAGTAATAACAGAATCAGTGTTGGGGTTAAATCAGACAAACCATGCAAAGAGGGTTTGATGGAAAATGGTAGGACAGATAAGTGGGAATTTCTAGTGGGCAAATAGAGATATAGTATGTATATAAGACAGAGAGTTCTGAGGAATGAGGTGATATTTAAGGCAAGAGAATGGGGGTGCTCTTTGAAAAACAGCACCTAGCAACACAAGGAGTGAACGTTTAAAGGAAAGGGGATGCACACAGTTACCTAAATGGATGATGATTAGATAAAATGGTAGAGTTGAAGGGACTTTGCAAAAATCTAGCCCAACTCAGTCACTTTAAGGAGAGCATCAGTGATTTGTCAAGCAGTCCACAACATTCAGAAAATGGGAGACCTGTGGCAGGAGACCAAGTTCTCGGATTCCCAGTTTTTGTCCTTTCTCACAGTTCTAAGCTTGAGACCAGGAAATGGTTGTGTGCAAGGTAAATGCTAATTAATACTGACCACTAGGATGACACTGGCAATTGTAAGCGTCTAAATTGGGGTAAAATAAACATGATTCAAGGAATTTTCACTACTACACTATTCTTTGTCCTCCAACATAGGTCAATAAGGAACACCAACAAAAGCAAAACCAGAAAAAAAGGTTTTAAATGAAACAGTCCTTTAAATGAGGGCAGATTAATGATTTCAAAAGCTGGAAAGTAATTTTCCTTTTTTTTTTTATGGTATAAGAAAGTAGTAGAAAAAATCAGATTCAAACACTTCATTTCTGGTGGATTCAGTCCACTCCTTTTCAGCCCAGACTGGCACGTGAAGTGGACCAGAAGGAAAATTTGATTGCGCCGCCAAACTTCTAGGTCGTGAGCTGTGCTTCCGTAATTTGCAATATCTCCATCAAAAAACAATCGAATCTGAAGAGCTAGGAACGCCTGCTGCATGAAATATTTCTGATTACAGCACCCACTCACAGGCTCAGAAAACAAACACTTCTCTAAATGATCCAAACCCCCTGTGAATTTATTCTCTTTACTGGTGCTTTGGCCAGTATTTGAACCACAATTGCCACTTAAACCTGCCCCCGTAGTTCACTGTACTGAGCACACAAGATGGGAGAATTAATTACCCACCTGGTGCGGTATTTCTCTACCAAACACGGGAACATGGCAGGGTGGGCACTTGATGGTGAGTGACTGATAGTATTGAGTTTCTTCGTTCTCATTTTATTCTGGGCTCAAAAAGGAAGTGAAATAAGTGTACTTATTTAAGTGTACTTACTTAGTACCCTTCAGTGCTTTCAGCAAAATGGAACTGGGACCTGCCTTTTGTATCAGATGGATATGCCTCAGCTGATCTTTTTTCGAGGAAAGAGGATTAAGCCAGATTCCAGAGTAAATGGGTTTCTCTCAAGAGCTACAGGGCTTGGAGCAGTTCAGGGAAACTGCTCCCTTCAGTCCCCACATCACAGAGGCACTGATGCTGTCCTAAGATGGGCAGGGGCTAGGGGACAAAAATAGATGAGCTTCGTTCTTAATAAAGCATCTTCGAACCAGTCATGCTACAAGTTTGAGAGTTTTCTAATGTTCATTTGTATCCTTAAAAATTTTTTTAATTCCTATGCATTTGAGAAATAATTATCTGAGTTCTAATTTTGTGATCTGGAATCTGACTGTTCAGTCATTTATTACTTGAGGGACTTTGGATAAGAGGCTTAAACTCTGTTCCTCAGTTTCCGGATATGTAAAGTGAAGATACTAATAGCTTCTACTTCACAATATACATATAGCACTATATGCCATATAGACATAGAGCATTTTAATATAAAGAACTAAGCCCGATGCCTAGTATATTAAGTGCTCAGTAAATGCAAACTATTATTAGCCCCTGTTCTTACTTAATCAGGCTAACTGTTGGTATAGCGATCTAATGTTTTCTTAAAACAAAAAACAAAAAACAAAAAAACAGCTCTTGGATTTATTCTTTTTCTGTTTTTGAATTAGTTTCACTTGATCATTTTCTTTCTTATGCTTTCCTTAATTTGTTGTAATTTTAAACTTTCTTGCAATGAGTATTTAATATCCATTCGATCTTGTTTGGTACTATGTTTAGAACTATAATTTTTGTCTGAATATGGTCATAACCATCTTTTATGTAGTAATTTGATCATAGTTTAGATATTCTGAAATTTCAGTTTTGGTTTCAATATAGAATTTCAAAATTTACAAGAGGTTGGCTTTTTTTCTTTTCTATTTTGGTTATTAAACTGTGGCCTTTTTTGTCCTTTTACTGGACATAAGAGAATGCAGTCTTCACTTTTATTGGGCATGGAGCTCAATGTGGGGCTCGAACTCACAACCCTGAGATCAAAGCCTGAGCCAAGATCAAGAGTTGGACGCTAACCGACTGAGCCACCAGGGCACCCCTCTACTATTTCTAATTTTGAAATGCATGGAGATTTTCTTTGGCACCCGAAATAAGGTCAGCTTCAAAATGTTTCAGGGGAACTAGAAGGTGTAATCTCAGTAGTTTGGATATAGAATTAAATATTTATATATTATTGATTATATTATTCCCATACTATCATTATTTGTTTGCAGATTTCATTTGTCATAGGTAAGTTGCTGATTATGTTTTTGTTTCTCCTTGCATTTTCAGACACTTGCTTTATGTATCTTGCTGCTGACTAGAGTGAACTGCTCACACACACACTCAGTTTCATACTTTATATCTGTTAAAACAATTCTTTACATTACATTTTTTCTGTCTAAATAACTGGAATAGTTTCTGTGTCCTGACAGAACACTGGCTCAATGGTTAACGACAGGTGATACAGCAAGCAGAGTGGAGCGTGGAGGTGGTATAGACTGCCTCACCGTCAGTCAGGAACTGACACTGAGGCAGTTTGGCCGTCGTCCACAAATAGCTACCACGTTCACCTCGCTCATTGTTATCCCAGCCCACAGGAATGGGGGGAGTGCATGGGGCGGGCAAGCAGGGAGATTTAGGGACTAGGCCTACAAGTGGCATTCACTATTTCTGCTCACATCCCATTGGAGAACATTCCACTGAGGTCACAGACCCATGATCTGTGAGAGATAACAGAATGTGTGGTACATCTGAGCAGCCATATATGCCCTGCTGTAATTCTTTTACTATGGAAGTGGAGAATGGATTTTGATGGACGTCTAGCAATTTCTGCCATGATGATGTTTTCTTTTGTATATAGATTTAGGCCATTTGTATTCTAGTTACAGATTTAATGCTTTTTTACTTTAATTAAATGTTGTCTGACAGTGAAGTGGAGAGCTGCCATTATAAGGCATCCGGGGACCGTCATTTTGTTTTCTGTCTTGTGCTATATGATCAGTTTTCTGAACACCACCCCTCCTACCTGGCACCTTGTGGTAATTTAAAATTACTTGTATTTCAAGCGGTAAACTTAAAAAAAAAAACTTTATTTCTTGATTTATTAACTTTAAAAAATGAAGTGAATAATACTCCTTGCTGTGGAAAACAAGGAGATTAGCTCATTTATATCTCCTTCTCACCCCCTACTGAGTTTTGTCAGCCACCTCTAGGCTTTTTGTCCCAGCCCATTAATTACATCATTTTAAATTGCTAAGTTTTTCTTTCAAGTCGCCTTTACATTCTTTTCTGTAACTGTAAATTGCATTGTTGTTACTATTAATATTTTAATGGATTAATCATTTATGAGTTCTTATGTATTTATTATGTTTTTTCCAATACTGCACTGTTCACATTGATTCTCTCAGTTGACTGGATTTAGTCAAGTATTATTTTCAAGAAAGATTCACCGTGTTATGATTCCTGAGTTACTGTGTATTGAAGAATTCTTTGCCTTTACAACTGGCTGGGAAAAAAAGTCTTAGGTCACACTTATTGTGTGACATTGAACTGGTATGGAGAAGTTGAGCCCTAGAAGATGATGGGTTTTTTGGGCTTAACTTCTCCAAGATGTTTCAGTGTTGCTCATTTTATATCAAATTTTTCTGGAACATGATGTGTTGTCTTTACCTGCAGATTTAGTTCTTCCTTATTTAGGGAAAACTTTATATCTTTTT
The DNA here is from genome assembly GCF_003265705.2 of Callorhinus ursinus. NCBI lineage: Eukaryota > Metazoa > Chordata > Mammalia > Carnivora > Otariidae > Callorhinus > Callorhinus ursinus. The sequence continues at coordinate 7,974,304 of NW_027397118.1, forward strand.
TTTTTCTTTTGTGCCAACATGGCCTTCTCTACCTATGGATACCAATTTTCTTTATGTTGGATCAACCTTGTCCACCTCCATCTCTATCCTTTTCCATTAGCATTTACTCTGATTATCTCTCTTATGAAATACCACCATATCAGAGACCTTTCCATCACCATACGAAAACCAATGAGGTTTGTCACTTTTCCCTCGCCCTCATTTTTCTTCATAGCATTTATTACTATGTGTCACCGGTGTTCCCAACATCAACTAGAACATAAGCTCAATGAGAGGAAATTTGTCTTTTTTTTTTTTTCCATTACCATGCCAGAACAGCATCCAGCATATAGTTGATACTCAGTATTTGACTGAATTATCTCAAGTTTTCCCTGTCAGCAAGTCAGTTTTCAGCTATGTATATTTTGTTCTTTGCTGTTTCTAATTTATGAAACTTGTTGCCTCAACTCTATTTTACTTATTGTATTGTTTTATTTTGTCTTTGCTTTCTTCTTTCATCAATTCCTTTTCTCTTTAATTTATTTTAGAGTATAGGGCATTTGTTGTGGAGGATGTATATTCAGAATGAGTTCTATATCTATTCCTTTTTTCCTATAGTATTTTTATAGTTTACAGGCAGCTTCTTTCCATCTTTCTCATGATTGGCACAGCAACTTTGTGGGTACCCAGACACAGTGAGGATGGTCTTCTGAACCTCTTCCCAGCCTGAACTCTTTTGTTCTCTCCTAGCTGTTTCCAGCTGAGTCCCTCCTTCTCAGGCAATAATAAAGTGCCAAAGTTTACCCTGTTTGGAGGAACAGTTTCATACTGTAAGGCACTGTCCTTGGAAACAGGATGCCCTTGATTAGACAGAGTGAATTCAGATCTCATAGTAGTAAAATAAAACTTCAGAAAAAAAAAAGGTAGTCATCAAATGCAATCACCACTGCCCACAAGGCCCCTCTTAGGCGATAGGACACAGGGTGGCAGTGCCTGTTCTCAGACTATCTATTGTTGTAGAAAATTGGTTCTAGGGGATTGTGGTCACCATTGCTTCTCATCTACCTCCCTCCCAGATGAAAAATCAAAACAACCACTCCCGATAGCGATTTCCTTCCTTGGGGAGCACAACTGTGGCAGTCATGTAGTTCATGCACTGCACAAAGGTGCCCAGTTAAGAGGGCAACAGTGGGCTGAAATCCAGTTTACACTTGGCTCTCTGAGCCACATGTCCTGGTATGGGGTTGTATCTGTTCAGTGAAAGGACCTTTTTCTTTGCACAAAGGTGCCTAACCCTGTGCCCACGGGGCTGAGTGTGCCCAGAAAGGGTGCCTTTTTCTAACTCACACAGATGTCATGTGGGCTGGCAGCGGCTCTGCTGGAGAATAATGCCAATGGTGGTGTATGTTGTGGGGGAAGGACTTCTACCCTGGAAGGACACTGTCTTTTTCCCCTAGATGCTGACTCAACCCTCATCTGATTCCCTAAAAATGCATTAGGTTTTTCATAATTTATCTACTGACCTTGTCCTCACCTTGTACAGCTTCTGGGAGACGCGAGTATAGGAGCCAAATACAAATCCCAATGAGTCTTTTGTCTTCCTGCTGCTTTATAGAGTTTATGGTAGGAGGTTGTACTGCCTCCTCTATTTGAATGCTGCTGGTTTTGTTTTGCTGATCCTTCCTCATTTCTCATTCATGTTTTTAGTTTCTGAAATACAGTAGTTGTAGGATCTGGCTGCCTACTACCATGCTACTTCCGGCTTCTCCTTGATTTAAACGTGGTCTCTCTGTGCTGCTATAACTGTGTGGTTATACTGTGTTGACTTCTCTGCTTTTATATGCCATCTATTTAATATGCATGCTCATGAAGGGCAACAAGCACGTCTGAACCTACTCTTCAGAGTTCTGGCGAAAAGCTAAATTTATTCAGGTGTCCTATAAATGTTATTTGGTGTCCATAAGGCACTGCAAGTTTATCACATATTGAAGATGACATAAAGATGATCCCACACTCTGATTTTTTTTAAAAATTGAAATATGACTTTTTCAGACTTAAATAAAATGGAAAGAAATCTGGAAAACACCATGTTTCTTACAATGATAGCTCTGGAAATGTAGTTGGATTTGATATTCAGTCAGGAGTTTCCAACAGACATTGCTTGTACAATAAACTTACACAGGGAATCTGCCATTGTGATAGAGGAAGCTTTAAATCAGATTTAAATCTTGTCATGCCTGGATAAATGTGCTAATATTTTCAGTCAGTCTCTAGTACAGCTGTTAAAACATTTTGGCTCTGTAGGCCAAATGGGACTTCTAAAATTCATATGAGTTCTGTGTTCTAATTCTTATTATGTTTTGCTTTTCTAGTTAGAAAACAGACATTGATTTCTGTAGAGGTGTACATCAAGGTTTACTGATTCCAACATATCTTTCAGTACAATAAATTCTGAATTTCATCAAAACACAAAGTTGGTACATATGTCACAGATCCTGAATGCCTTCAGCAGCATGGGAAAACCAGAATCCTGCATATGCAGCATTTAAGTAGGAAACTAAAACTCATTCAGGAAATATATATTTGCGTTTGATGTTTGATTTCATTAAAGCCAGTGACAGGTTTCTGGCAACTCTGCTTAGCTTATCAGACTTTTTAAAAATTCTTAAAAATACAGAACAGTTTACTTTCCTCTAGATTTCAGCAAATATTAAATATTCCAAGGTTTTTTTCTCTTTATTTCCAGATTCTCCAGCTATGAAGCGTCAGTCCTCAATTCTCCATGGGCTTCAAATTTTTTTATGCTTGTTTTAGAAACTAGGTTCATGACTATGTTTTCACAAACTCTCTTAATTTATCAAGTAATTATCTTCTTTGTCATATCCCTCTCCTTAAGATGTTCTATAAGATCAGATTTTACCTTATTCTTCTCAATTTTGCCAACCAGTGCATATATGATTTCTTATGCAAGATCCAGGCAGTACACCTCAAAGTTATGAGAAATTTGCCTGACTTGCAGATTTTTCCATGCGCTCACACACCCATTTACTTGATATCAGTTTGACTTGTTACTGAAGCCACTTGTTCTATGTTTCTTAGTTCCTTTCAAGACTCTACAAATGGGCTGCATCCTTTATGTAACAAGTTTGACTTCTCAGGTGATATTCCATAATAAGACTGGTCAGAAAAATGACTCTCTTTTGGTCCATGGCTCAAACTAATGGGCTGTACTGTAACATTCAGTAAGAATTCATAAAACTTTAAATGTTTAATCTATTTTCTATTTTTATTAAAGTTTGCTTAAGTAAATTTGGTAGCAAAATATGTGTAATGGTAGATACCAAAGATTCCTTCCACTCTATCTCCAGATCAATTATGTTGAAAATATTCACGAGTAACAGACTTAATATTATGAACAAGAGAATAAAAAAATGTGTCCAGATATATTAATTCAGAAATAAAATTTAATGATTTTCAATTTTGTTTTTACTAGTACAAACTAGGTTAACAGTCCATTCTTCTGAACAATCTTACACATGCCATATTTTTAGTAAGAGCTCAAAGAAAATGTCTGATTAGGTGTAGATTACACTGTATTTTAGCCCACCCCTAAAGTCAGCACAAATACAAAATCACAGTCATGTTTACAAGGTAAAAATTGTACAACAGCTCTGTATACTAAAATATTATCATCAAAGCAGTTTCTGAGAATCAAAACATCAGCTGGCAGATTTGCTTTTATGATTTTAATATTTTTTTCTAATATGACAATGCCACTAAGTTCACCATTCTTTCACTATCTTTTCATTTCCTGTATGCATTTCTAGCTAGCAAATTCATTTTAATGGCAGTAAGTTGGGAATTTAGTCCAAAGAGCAAAGATTCATTTTGATGAGTTATTTGATCATAAAACATGCAGTGGTGAACTTTCAATTCATTAACTATTTCTATTGTTCATTAAATATTATTATTGTAATTGGCATAATAATCATGAGAACTTTTTTTCCACTTAGTTAAAGCATTTCATACCATTAGTTTGACTACGGCTTGCAAGAGGTCCAGTAACTGCCAAGGGTATGGCAACCACCTCACCAACAAAATCAGTCCATACATTAAATGGCAGCCTGAACTAAGTTTCAACACAATACTTAACACACTTCTAGAAAATGTGTCTCAACAGAGCCTCTTACAACCTTCCTCACTAGCTAACCAGACATGGGTCATCATTGCTTGGTTTGACTTCTCCTTCTAGCAGCAAATTCATCACAACCTTTGTCAAATAGCTGCATGTTCCTCTTTTTCCCAGTGGAGGAATGTTGTAAAAGGAAGTCATGTCATCCTACAAAGGAAAAGAGTAAGCAAGTCGTTTGATTTTTGTTTGTAAAGAGTTGACAGGTAAAATCAGTGTCAGCCTAGGGGGAAAAATAAATTCAGAGAAAGATTTCCTCATGGAAAATACAACCTTCTTGAGGTTTTCTTTCATTTTCCTAAGGCATCTTCTAAGCATATAAAGCAAAGACAGACATTTTTAGTATTCTCCTCTTTGCTGATAATTTTTACTTACTTAGGGAACCTTTCTTTCAGATGAGCATAAAATATTAAACAGAGAGCCTGTAAGGGACTATATTAGGTAGTATACACAGCACCAATGTAGCCTATTATACATTCCCATCTTCCCCAGAATTTAATTTTATAGCCTTCTGGAATCTATGGCTCCTCTCTGGTAAAACACATTTTAACTGCTAACTATATAAAGGAAATTTATGTCTTCCCAGTTTTCTTTTTAGTCAGAGCTTCATAGCTGAACTGACTAGTAATTAGCTAAAAAGTACCACTAATTTCTCGAATAAGTCCGACTTCCCCCTGCCCCTCAAATACTCCATTTTACACTCTATAAATCTGTTTTGTAAGTTAAATGATAAGAGATTAGGGATATTTTGAACAGTTGAGACAATGAAAAAATTCTACAAAAAGCTCTTTTCTCTACTTACTTGTTTTTCAACTTCCTTTAGTCGACTCTCATCTTTTTGAAATTCATGAAATGCTTCTTTCACCAGTTTGTCTAGATCTACTTTGTCTTGAAATTCTAGCTCAGGGTTTCTTTCCAGTACAATGGATACAACCATTAGTAACTAGAAGAGACAGACATTGAAAGCCAATTATATGAACCATAAAAGCAACACAGTCTGGACATGTTTTCATTCTTTACTCAGACTGACAGATGACCCTGGAATTCCACAGTGTGTTCTGTACAATGATTGACTTTAGGATCATTGTGAATGGACTCTTTCTAATCTTGCAAATTAGTAGCGTAAATTCTGTTTGGAACCTGCACATTTTTTTCATTGTGTATATCTTTGTAGTTGTGCAGAAATGTTTTTAGGTCACGTAAATGAAATAAGAAAAATGATCTTCCCAGTCCTGTCTACAGTACATAGTGCTCTATTCACCCAAAATGTCTGAACTTTCTGGCCTTTGGGCATTAATCCTTGTTGGCAAGATACCAAAACCAGTGTCCAATGGAGCTGGCAGGCAACAAAGCCAAAGAAGGCAGGTGAGGTCCGTGGAGACTCTGGATCTAGGCTCATGATCAAATGACTTGGAGCCCAGGACCCCAAAATGAGTATAATTCTGTGATATCATAGTGTTTCTCAGGGGATGGCTATGTTTGAAAAGATACACCTAACTCTGACCTCTTTATGGTCTGAGTACTACTTGGTCTGCATATCTTAGTTTAATGCATCATCCTATTGTCTGACTATCTCATACATTCATCCTAAGTAGTAACCTCCATTTGAGATGACATACTGCTAGACACAAAGATTGTGTCTGAATATACAATGTTTGGTAAAGACTTTCCAATGATGATTACGGCTCCTACTCTGCACATGGAACAGGATAAAAGACTTCATAATTCCGAGTTTGGGAATCTTCCTGACTGTACTTTCTCTAAATGCCTCCAAAACAGAACCTGAAAGAACCAATAGAAACACCTTCAGAAAAAATACAGGTGTCACAATGTGGGAGACCTTGGAGAAGGCTTTAGCCAGGAGAATAGGAAGTTTTGCTCTAGTTCTAAAGAAAAATTTCTTCTACAAAGGGACCCTCGTTTGGTCAACAAGAAGGACCTCCATGTCCATTGTAGGTCCCAGATGCTGGGCACTAGACACTGAACGGCTTAATAGCATAAGAAAGGCATTCACCCTTCCAATAACCCCATCTCTTCCTGACTCCAGGCTGCCTCATTCCCACGTGCTATGAAACTGATTCTGGTTTGATAATGTCTCTAAATCCCGGCACATCTGAGGTAAGACTGAATCTCACTCAACTCTGACCAGATTTCAGGTGCCAGATCCAGCAGTTCCTGAGAGCTTCTGCCTCACCCAAACATATTACCCACCCACAAGAAACACAGTCTGATGGAGACATTCCCAGAGAAAGAGACAAAAGTGAAGATGCGCTATATGTTAAATCCATTCATTATGAGGATTCTCTCCATATTTGGTATAATGTTTTAAAATGGCAAAAGAGAACGTACATATACCATGCATGTGTGTGTATTTTAGCATTTAACTTTATATAAAATGATACAGCACAAAATTACATGTCTTCTCTGTTCACAGAGAGATGTTTGGAAAGATGTCTCTCAAAATATCAACACTGATGATCTATTGCTAGTGGGTGTGGAGAAATTTTTTTCCTTTTTTTTCTATAATTTTCTGAACTATTAAAACTTTCTACAATAGTCATGTGCTATTTCTGTAAACAGAAAAAGAAACAAATTAAAGCAAATAGGAAAAGGCCACTTCTTGTGTTTTTTAGTGGTGGTAATGCACTTGCTGTTGAGGGATAAGTGCATGACTGAAAAAGCTGGGCAGTCTTTCCACACTGAAGGATTTAAGAGGTTTAAATTGTTCATGTACCTTGACTTGGGTCAAGGATGGCTATATTGCCTAAGACTCAACTAGAGGAGATCCAGGTTACATAAGGAGTGGAATTCCTGGTCTCTCTTGAGCAGTTTCCTCTATGTTAGTTTTCAGGGAGCAGATAGCACTTCTTCAGCAATCTGCATTTCTAAATACAAACCTCCACAACAATCTGTCTGTACTTTGGCTGGTCAATATTTCCCAACATGTCTTCAACAAGGAGAGAGAAATTCATCTCATACATGGTCATATCTGACAGGGTTGGTTGCTGAAAAAAATAACTCAATATTAACATGCTGCATTGTTATACTGTGGTTCCCATTTAATAGAGGACTTTCATTTTCTAATCAATAACCTTTTTCAGGTTCTATAAAACCTTAGGGAGCATTTTCAGCTATATGACTGGATTTTATATATGTCAAACTACTGACGCCAACCAGCTGACTGTTGTGATAAATTAAACCTCCTATTTTTAGTAGTTATCTTTACTATACAAATGGTAAGCGAAAGGGACTACATTGGAAATCCACTTCAACACACAAAAGGAACAGTGAAAAATTGAGACAACAAATAGAGTACATATTACTTTCAGAATTAACACAAGAAGTTATGCTTGCTGTCAGACTTTAGCATGTAAGTCACTTGATATTGAATTTACATCATTTTTGTGGCAGGTCCTTTCTGAGCTGGCAGCATAAAAATGCATACAAATAAGCAAAAACAACATTGTATGTAGAAATGGCAAGACAACACAGAAAAAAAAGCAAAACTAAAAGAATTTACTCTACCCTTTCTACTTCATTTAAAAGAAGAGTATTGCATAGTCTTCCATTCACTTTTCACAAACCAAATGAAAGCAGCAAATAAATTCAAATCCAAATGCAAACCCAAATCTGGGCATGGTGGCTAACCCTCAAAGGATTAAAGAGAAGAAGACTCTAAATGTTAGGTTTGTATGGTGGTAAGCAGATGGAGTCACCAGACTTATTACCAGAGATGCAGAAATGATGAGTCATATTTATTTGCTTCCACCTCAATGATGATTTACAGTGAACTTAATCATAGCCTCAGAACAATGTGTATCTACTTACTATTCCAAATGGGACCCAGCAGGAATGTCCCCTTGAAATCAAGTGACAGCAAACTTGTTCGACCTGGTATAATAATGCATCGACTCTATAATTCGACATGGTCCATCTATTGTATTCTATACTCAATACAATCTAACATATTATTAATGCTTACAGGTAGTACCTGGTTTGGGGAAAGTGAAGCCCAGTTGCTAAACAAAATAATTATAATTCTTCAGATGTCTAGCAAGGGGATTAGTAGGGCTACAGAAGGAAAGAAAAACCCTGTCATGGTTTCATATCAATTTCCTTTTAAAATATCTCATTTGAAAAGTCAACCTGGCTACTGTGCAACCGTGATAAACCTGGAGAAGAGACATCAAGTCTGCTTCATTTCCCACTCTCTGGAAGAACTTAGGGCTGGCAGTAGAGCAGAGAAGTTAAGACAAAAGGCTTAGAAGTTGAATGACCAGGGATGGGGTAGGGGATAGGTGTCACACTCAGGGTCAACTACTTCCTAGATGTAGGACTTTGGGAAAATAACTTAGCTGTGCCTCAGTTTCCTCATCTGTCAAGTGGGAATAATAAAGTACCTACCTCAAAAGAGCGTTGTGAGGATTAAAGCTTTGAGCACTTAGAAAAGTGCCTGGAACATAAAAAGACTTAACATGCATCTGCTGTTATTTTTGTTAGCAAAGAGAGGATACAAAATGTAAGTGTACTGTGTACATAGAAACAAAATGAGTGTGGGTATGGGTATTTAAGAATACTATATTTGAATAAGGACCCTCATCAAAAATAATTTGGTTGACATTTCAACACTAAAAACAAATATGGTACTCCATTTCCAAAAGGCCTAGTTATTCTTGTTTGTGTATAAGCAGAATGAGTTAGAGGTCAGTATTAAATAAAATAACCAAATCAAAGAAGAGCCCAGTTTATATAACTTGGGAAACTATCTGAAGGAGGGGGCACTAATTCATTTGGATCAAAGCTAAGTTATATCCTGAGTAAATTAAGTGATTATCTATGATCTAAAAAGTTACAATTTTCACATTTACCGAAATTCAGTCATTTCCTTATCCATAGCATTATTAAGTCACTTTGCTTCTTAGGTCTGATCTGGTTCTGTCTTTTGAATGTATGTTTTATTATTTGTGAGGTTCCCTAGCACTGGCCCACTATCACTTGGTGGTAAAGGAATACCAGCTTTCATAGTAAAGCCAACATAAGAAAGCTTAACTTCACTAATAAACAAACAAAAGAAGGACAGCTGCTTGGCAAAAGGTTTGGCCATATGGTTCCTTTAAACACAGAGCTTCCCTGAAACATTTGAAATATAATAATATAAAAAAAATTTTTATTAAATACAGCTTTTAAGCAAAATATCCTTTTGGTAAAGCAAGGCTTTTGTATAGAGGGGCACTAAAATTAAAAAATTAAAGTAACTCAGATTGGGGAAAAAAATTTCCAATCCAATTGATTAGGTATTTTATTTTCTAATAGTTCCTCCCTTCAGGTTCTGGTTACCCTCCCTTTAAATACTCTTAGAAAATGGAATAAGCAGAAAGGTTATCGGCAATGCAGAGGAGGAAAGAATTCCCTACTCCTTTAGATACCCTTAAATGACATAAATACAGTGGGGCTGTACCTGTGGCAAATGCTTCCCAGCTACAATGATACCATTGGGCGTGCGCTCCAGGATCTGCCATACTCGGTCATAAAACCCAGCAGGAGTTCTATTCAAAGACCCGTCAATCTGACGCCTGTTCAGCCAACATCTATAGACCAAAAGAAAATGCCTCAGAGTTGAAATGCAAGCTTGTTCTCATAGAGAGCAGGGCTTTCAGTGTAGATTAATTGTTCCAATAGGGTGAAAATAAAAGCCAAAATCCATCAATAATGCATATCTACCATGTGTTACAGAGGTTACTAAATATTTCCATAGTGAAAACAAAGTTTGCAGGGAAGAAGAAAATCCCCAAGATTTTAAAAAATTTAATAGGCAAAATGATATTCTCTAGTAAGTTATAAGGTTGCTCACTATGTGATCAAATGACTTCCTAATATGCAAAAAGCTCCATTTAAAAACACAGAAGCAGCCAATTTCAAAATAACTTCATGTGGTCCTTACATACAATTTTGTAAACTTCATGAAAGTATGGATATCATATGGCTTGATCACTCCTATACATCCTCCCAGAAAGATGCTTAATAAACATTTGGTAAGTAATGAAGGCTAAAAAAAGTATTATGTACCTAATGAAATTATCTTGTTTTAAAGTTTTAAACTTTAAACCTTAGATTTATTTTTCTATTTAAATACGGCCAAAGTACCAGTGCTGAAAAATCAGCTACATGATTTTACATGTTATAATAATCATACCAAAGTGACAAGATGAAATTCTAGATCTCTTATTTCCATGGATTAAGGGTTACATCTTAAAGATATAATACCCCTTCACAAACTGCTAAAGATGCAGAATTTGCATAATTTGAAAAGAATGCACAAATGACATAGCAGTATATTCTTCCAAAAGCTGCAGATAGGAACAAATATACATTTTTTATACTTGATATTAAAACAAGCATTGAAGGAAATGTGCTATCGACCACAAGGGAAGCATGTAACCAACAATATTTCTAGGTAGGAACATAGCTATGCAGGAGACAGTATAATGAAAAAGACATTTTTGTTCTGATAAAAGAGGACCAATGATATTTTAAAACTGCATAAATGAATGAGGCATCCCTTTTGGATGCAGGGTTTTTTTGTTTTGTTTTGTTTTGTTTTTGTAGATCCAGTCTTGTATGGCTGGGTTCAGTGCTACGCCAAAGAGAAGAAGCCCAAAGGGGCAGGAGTTTCTTGGTGATGTTTTACTTTGGATAATGAAGGTGCAAAACTGAATACCCAATACTCTACATTTGATTTTTTTCCTATTCCCTTTATTTGGCAATAAGAAAAAAAAATGTTTTCTGAGTTCTATAAAGTCATGGTTAGTATTATAACAAAGAAAAGTTTGCTTAGAACAACAAAGAAAGTAGAAATGTGTGAACACTCACATGGAGATAATTATTTCTGAGGACCTCTCTTTATATTTTGGTTTTTTATTTTGAACAATTTTAGACTTAGAAGTCAAAAAAGTAATTCACACTTGAACATACATACATAACAACACTCAAAACCAGGAAATGAATGCTGACACAATACTATTTGCTATGGACCTTATTCAAATTATGCCATTTTACCACTAATGTCCTTGTTTTGGTTGTGGGTCCAATCCAGGACCCCACATTGCATCTGGTTTCCAAGTCTCCTTAGGTAGACTCGTCCAATCTATGACAGTTCCTCAATCTTCTTTGATCTCTCATGAATTTAACATTTTAGAAATGTCAGTTATTTTTTAGAATGCACACCTCAATTTGGGTTTATCTGACGTTTTGTCATTATTAGACTTAGATTATGCATTTTTGGCAAGAATATCCAAAAGTGATTATGCCTTTTTGGTATATCATATTAGGGAGGTATATAATACTGATGTGTCTTATCCCTGGGATGCTAACCTTGATCATTTGATTGAGGTAGAGTCTACTGCGTTCCTTCATTGTAAAGTTACTATTTTTCCTTTTGCAATTAAAAAGTATCTTGAGTGGAAATACTTTTAAATTATACAAATTTTTCATTTCTCATCATACTCCCACCCACTAAATTTAGCATCCATGATGGTTCTTCCCTGAAACAACTGTTACTATTGTATTTGTCTAACGGTAATTTTCTCTTTCCATCATTCCATCTACACTTATTAATTGGAATTAATAATGTCTGCTTCCCTACAGCCCCAGCAAATGTTTGTCATACTGTCTAACTTCTGCCAGTCTGTATGATAGATGAGAAATGGTATCCCAACATGTTTTAATTTACATTTCTGTAATTATGAGTTAGTTTAAACATTTTTACAGGGTGCCTGATGGTTAAGCAGCCAACTCTTGGTCTCAACTCATGGGGTCATGAGTTCAAGCCCCAAGTTGGGCTCCATGCTGGGCATTGGGCTCCATACCGGGCATGGAGTCTACTTAAAAAAATAAAATAAAAAAAACACCTTAAATATCTTTTCAAATATCTACAGTCCATTTTTTTTATGTTTTAAATGAATTGATTAATCATATTTCCCCCCATTTTTCTCTTGGGTTTTTGGTTCTTTGTCCCTGAGTTTTTAAGAATTCTTGGATATTAGCCCTTTGTAGCCTATGCTTGTTCCAGTTTCTCAGCTGTCTCCTGAGATTGTCTATTTTCTGCCATGCAAAATGATGTTTTAAATTTTTATATAGTCTTATTAATCTTTTAATACCCCTAGAGTTAAGCCCTAGATGGAAAGCCTTTCTCATACCAAGGTTAAAGCGGTATGTCTTCTTTTAGCTCTGGTGTGGTTTCATTTTTTACATTTAGATAGCAAATCTATTTGGAGTTTATTCTTGTGTACAGTATAAAGTATGGATTTAACTTTATCTTTTCCTAAATGGCTATCCAGTTGTCCCATCACTATTTTTTAAAAATAATGTCCATCCTTGACCCAGTGATATGAGATGTTACCTCTATCACACATTAAATTTCCATATGTGCTTAAGGTCTATTTCTGGACTTCCATTCTGTTCAGCCAGACTATTTATGTGTTCATGTACCAGCATAGCATCACACTTTTTATCATAGACGTTCTATAGTACATTTCACTGTCTGTTAGGGCGAGTCCTTCTTTTATGTTGTTCTGGTTGTTCTTGCATGTTTCCTTCTCCATATAAAGTTTAGTATTAACCTATCTACCTCCATAAATAGCTTGTTGGATTTTTTTTGGAATTGCATTACATTTATAACTGATATCTTTATAATGTTGAGTGCTCCTCTTTAAGAACAAAGATGTCTTCCCATTTGCTCAGATATACTTTTTTTTTTATGTTATGTTACTCACCATGCATTACATCATTAGTTTTTGATGTAGTGTTCCATGATTCATTGTTTGCGTATAACACCCAGTGCTCCATGCAGTACGTGCCCTCTTTAATACCCATCACCAGGCTAACCCATGCCCCCACGCCCTCCCCTCTAGAACCTTCAGTTTCTCAGACTCCAGGGTCTCTCATGGTTCGTCTCCCCCTCCGATTCCCCCCCTTTATTTTTTCCCTTCCTGCTATCTTCTTCCTTTTTTTATACATATAATGTATTATTTATTTCAAAGGTACAGGTCTGTGATTCAACAGTCTTACACAATACACAGTGCTCACCATAGCACATACCTTCCCGAATGTCTATCACCCAGCCACTCCATCCCTCCCACTCCCCACCACTCGAACAACACTCAGTTTCTTTCCTGAGATTAAGAATTCCTCATATCAGTGAGGTCATATGATACATATCTTTCTCTGTTTGACTTATTTCACTCAGCATAATACTCTCCAGTTCCATCCACATCATTGCAAATGGCGAGATCTCATTCCTTTTGTGGCTGCATAATATTCCATTGTATACCACTTCTTCTTATCCATTCATCTGTTGATGGACATCTTACCTCTTTCCATAGTTCGGCTATTCTGGACATTGCTGCTATAAACATCGGGGTGCACATACCCTTTCAGATCCCTACATTTGGATCTTTGGGGTAAATACCCACTAGTGCAATTGCTGGATCGTATGGTAGCTCTATTTTCAACTTTTTGAGGAACCTCCACACTGTTTTCCTGAGTGGTTGCAGCAGCTTGCATTCCCACCAACAGTGTAGGAGGGTTCCCCTTTCTCCGCATCCCCGCCAACATCTGTCCTTACCTGACTTGTTAATTTTAGCCATTCTGACGGGTGTGAGGTGGTATCTCATTGAGGTTTTGATTTGGATTTCCCTGATGCTGAGCGATGTTGAGCACTTTTTCATGTGTCTGTTGGCCATTTGGATGTCTTCTTTGGAAAAATGTCTGTTCATGTCTTCTGCCCATTTCTTGATTGGATTATTTGTTCTTTGGGTGTTGAGTTTGATAAATTCTTTATATATTTTGGATACTAGCCCTTTATCTGATGTGTCATTTGCAAATATCTTCTCCCATTCTGGCGGTTGTCTTTTGGTTTTCTGGACTGTTTCTTTGGCTGTGCAAAAGCTTTTTATCTTGATGAAATCCCAATAGTTCATTTTGGCCCTTCCTTCCCTTGCCTTTGGCGATGTTTCTAGGAAGAAGTTGCTGCAGCTGAGGTCGAAGAGGTTGCTGCCTGTGTTCTCCTTTAGGATTTTGATAGACTCCTGTCTCACGTTTAGGTCCTTCAACCATTTGGAGTCTATTTTTGTGTGTGGTGTAAGGAAATGGTCCAGTTTCATCCTTCTGCATATGGCTGTCCAATTTCCCAACACCATTTGTAGAAGAGACTGTCTTTTTCCCATTGGACATTCTTTGCTGCTTTGTCAAAGATTAGTTGAACATAGAGTTGAGGGTCCATTTCTGGGCTCTCTATTCTGTTCCATTGATCTATGTGTCTGTTTCTGTGCCAGTACCATACTGTCTTGATAATGACAGTTTTGTAATAGAGCTGGAAATCCAGAATTGTGATGCTGCCAGCTTTGCTTTTCTTTTTCAACATTTTTCTGGCTATTCGGGGTCTTTTCTAGTTCCATACAAATTTTAGGATTATTTGTTCCATTTCTATGAAAAGAGTGGATGGTATTATGATGGGGATTGCATTGAATGTGTAGATTCCGCTAGTAGCATTGACATCTTCACAATGTTTGTTCTTCCAATCCATGAGCATGGAACGTTTTTCCATTTCTTTGTGTCTTCCTCAATTTCTTCCATGAGTATTCATTGTTTTCTGAGTACAGATCCTTTGCCTCTTTGGTTAGATTTATTCCTAGGTATCTTATGGTTTTGGGTGCAATTGTAAATGGGACTGACTCCTTAATTTCTCTCTCTTCTGTCTTCTTGTTGGTGTATAGAAATGCCACTGATTTCTGTGCATTGATTTTATACCCTGCCACTGGACTGAAATCCTATATGAGTTCTAGCAGTTTTGGGGTAGAGTCTTTTGGGTTTTCCACATAAAGTATCATATCATCTGCAAAGAGTGAGAGTTTGACTTCTTCTTTGCCAATTTGGATACCTTTGATTTCTTTTTGTTGTCTGATTGCTGTGGCTAGGACTTCTAATACTATGTTGAATAGCAGTGGTGAGAGTGGACATCCCTGCCGCATTCCTGACCTTAGGGGGAAAGCTCTCAGTTTTTCCCCATTGAGAATGATATTCACTGTAGGTTTTTCATAGATGGTTGTTATGATATGGAGGTAGGTACCCTCTATCCCTATACTCTGAAGAGTTTTGATCAAGAAAGGATGCTGTATATTGTCAAATGCTTTTTTTGCATCTACTGAGAGGATCATATGATTCTTGTTCTTTCTTTTGTTAATGCATTGTATCATGTTGATTGATTTATGGATGTTGAACCAACCTTGCAGCCCAGGGATATCCCACTTGGTCATGGTGAATAACCTTTTAATGTACTGTTGGATCCTATTGGCTAGTACTTTGGTGAGAATTTTTGTATCCATGTTCATCAAGGATATTGATCCGTAATTCTCCTTTTTGATGGGGTCTTTGTCTGGTTTGGAGATCAAGGTAATGGTGGCCTCATAAAATGAGTTTGGAAGTTTTCCTTCCATTTCTATTTTTTGGAACAATTTCAGAAGAATAGGTATTAATTCTTCTTTAAATGTTTGGTGGAATTCCCCTGGGAAGCCATCTGGCCCTGGGCTTTTGTTTTTTGGGAGATTTTTGAGGACTCCATCAATTTCCTTAGTGGTTATAGGTCTGTTCAGGTTTTCTATTTCTTCCTGGTTCAGTTTTGGTAGTTGATACATATCTAGGAATGCATCCATTTCTTCCAGGTTATCTAATTTGCTGGCATAGAGTTGCTCATAATATGTTCTTATAATTGTTTGTATTTCTTTGGTGTTGGTTGTGATCTCTCCTCTTTCATTCATGATTTTGTGGAATTGGGTCATTTCTTTTTTCTTTTTGATAAGTCTGGCCAGGGGTTTATCAATTTTGTTAATTCTTTCAAAGAACCAGCTCCTAGTTTCGTTGATCTGTTCTACTGTTCTTTTGGTTTCTACTTCACTGATTTCTGCTCTGATCTTTATTATTTCTCTTCTCCTGCTGGGTTTAGGCTTTATTTGCTGTTCTTTCTCTAGCTCCTTTAGGTGTAGGGTTAGGTTGTGTATTTGAGACCTTTCTTGTTTCTTGAGAAAGGCTTGTATTGCTATATACTTTCCTCTCAGGACTGCCTTTGCTGTATCCCAAAGATTTTGAACAGTTGTGTTTTCATTTTCATTGGTTTCCATGAAGTTTTCAATTCTTCTTTAATTTCCCGGTTGAACCATTCATTCCTTAGGAGGATGCTCTTTAGCCTCCATGTATTTGAGTTCTTTCCTACTTTCCTCTTGTGATTGAGTTCTACTTTCAAAGCATTGTGTCCTGAAAATATGCAGAGAATAATCCCAATCTTTTGGTACCAGTTGAGGCCTGATTTATGACCTAGGATGTGATCTATTCTGGAGAATGTGCCATGGGCACTAGAGAAGAACATGTATTCTGTTGCTTTCGGTTGGAATGTTCTGAATATATCTGTGAAGTCCATTTGGTCCAGTGTGTCATTTAAAGTCTTTATTTCCTTGTTGATCTCTTGCTTAGATGATCTGTCCATTTCAGCCAGGGGGGTGTTAAAGTCCCCCACTATTACTGTATTGTTGTCAATGTGTTTCTTTGCTTTTGTTATTAATTGCCTCATATAATTGGCTGCTCACATGTTAGGGGCATAGATAGTTACAATTTTTAGATCTTCTTGTTGGTTTGACCCTTTAAGTAGGATATAGTGTCCTTCTTCATCTCTTATTACAGTCTTTGGTTTAAAATCTAATTTGTCGGATATAAGGCTTGCCACTCTAGCTTGCTTTTGTTGTCCATTAGCATGGTAAATGGTTTTCCACCCCTCACTTTCAATCTGGGGGTGTCTTTGGGTCAAAATGAGTCTCTTGCAGACAAAATATCGATGGGTCTTGTTTTTTAATCCAGTCTGATAGCCTGTGTCTTTTGATTGGGGCATTTAGCCCATTTATATTCAGGGTAACTATTGAAAGATATGAATTTAGTGCTACTGTATTGCCTGTAAGGTGACTGTTACTGTATATTGTCTATGGTCCTTTCTGGTCTATGCTGCTTTTAGGCTCTCTCTTTGCTTAGAGGACCCCTTTCAATATTTCTTGGAGGACTGGTGTTGTGTTTGCAAATTCCTTTAGGTTTTGTTTGTCCTGGAAGCTTTTTATCTCTCCTTCTATTTTCAATGACAGCCTAGATGGATATAGGATTCTTGGCTGCATATTTTTCTCATTTAGTGCTCTGAATATATCATGCCTTTCTGGCCTGCTAGGTCTCTGTGGATAGGTCTGTTTGCAATTGAATGTTTCTACCATTGTAGGTTACATATCTCTTCTCCCGAGCTGCTTTCAGGATTTTCTCTTTGTCTCTGAGACTCCTAAGTTTTACTATTAGATGTCAGGGGTGTTGACCTATTTTTATTGATTTTGAGGAGGTTTCTCTGTGCCTCCTGGATTTTGATGCCTGTTTCCTTCCCCACATTAGGGAAGTTCTCTGTCATAATTCGCTCCAGTATACCTTCTGTCCCTCTCTCTCTTTCTTCTTCTTCTGGGATCCCAACTATTCTAATACTGTTTTTTCTTATTTTATCACTTATCTCTCAAATTCTGCTCTCATGATCCAGTAGCTGTTTATCTCTTTTTCTCAGCTTCTTTATTTTCCATCATTTGGTCTTCTATATCACTAATGCTCTCTTCTGCATCATTTATCCTAGCAGTTAGAGCCTCCATTTTTGATTGCACCTCATTAATAGCCTTTTGATTTTGACTTGGTTAGATTTTAGTTCTTTTATTTCTGCAGAAAGGGTTTCTCTAAGAACTTCCATGCTTTTTTCAATCCCAGCTAGTATCTTTAAAATCGTCACTCCTAATTCTAATTCCAACATCTTACTAATATCCGTCTTGATTAGGTCCCTGGCAGTTGGTACTGCCTCTTGTTCTTTTTGTTGAGGTGATTTTTTTCTGTCTTGTCATTTGGTCCATAGGAGAATAGATGAATGAGAGAACAAAATGCTAACAGGGTAACAACAACCCCAGAAAAATATACACTAAACAAATCAGAAGAGACCTGAGACTGGGGAAAAAGAAAGGGAAAGAAAGAAAAAAGAAAAAGAAAAAGATAAAAATAAACAAACAACCAAAAAAAAAAACAAAACAGAATATGATCAAATATGATCAGGCTGGTGCATAGATCAGTGCCACAGACTAGATTTTGGTCGTATTTTGGTCTGGTAGAAGAAAGTGCCTCCCAAAATTTTAAAGATTTATTTATTTATTTGAGAGAACGAGAATGAGAGAGAGAGAGAGAGCACATGAGGGAGGGAGAGTCAGAGGGAGAAGCAGACTCCCCGCTGAGCAGGGAGCCCGATGCAGGACTTGATCCCGGGACTCCAGGATCATGACCTGAGCCGAAGGCAGTCACTTAACCAACTACGCCACCCAGGCACCTCCCAAAATTTTAAAGAAAGAAAAGCTTATATATGTACAAAAATAAGGGTAAATATGATGAAGGGATGGAATATGACTGTAAAGATGAAAATTATAAAAGATTTTATGAAAGGAATTGATAAGATGTTGTTTGAAAAAAGAAAGAAGAGATTTAAAAAAAAGGGGGGAGGATAGAATGTGATCAGGCAGGAGACTAGAACAAAGCCATACACTAGAGATTTAGGGTATATTTTGGTCTGTTAGAAGAAACTGTATCCCAAAATTTTAAAGAGAGAACAACTTATATATATATATATACACCAAAAATAAGAGTAACTACTATGAAGGGATAGAATATGACTCTAATAATGAAAAATAAAAAAGATTTTTTAAAAAAGGGATTGAGAAGATATTGGTTGAAAAAGGGAAAAAGAAAAATTCAAAAAAAAGAAAATTAAAAAAATTACCTTTGAAAGACTAAAGAATCATGGGAAAAAAGCCATGAATTCTATGTGCAGTATTTCCCTAGCCCTGGACTTCTGTCCTTCTCATTGATTGGTAAACTTGGTCTTGGTTGGCTGTTCTTGCTGATCTTCTGGGGAAGGGGCCTATTGCTATGGTTCCCAAATGTCTTTGCTGGAGGCAGAATTGCCCCGCCCTTGCTGGTCCCAACTAAGTAATCTGCTCGGGTTTCCTCTCGGGAGCTTTTGTTCCCCGCAAGCTTTCCGTACAGCTTTGAAGGACGAGAGTGAAAATGGCGGCCTCCCAATCTACGCCCTGGAGGAGGCGAGAGCTCAGGGTCCCACTCCTCATTGAGCCCCCAGAGAAAAGCAGTCAGTCACTCCCATCTTCCCAGTCTCCAGCCGCACTCCGTGCTCACCTGGCCTGTGACAGCATTCATTCCTATCTCTGGCTCACGACTCCATGTGGAGTCTCCAAACCCAGCAGATCCCTGTGGTGCGCTCCCGCGCTGCTCCTTCCAGGGGAGGAAGAGGAGGCTCCCTGGATCTGCCACTCGTTGGGTCCCTGTGGAAGAGCAGTGGCCCAACTGTGCCGCAGATCACGGTTTATGGCAACCACGAGCTGAGAGCCCACGCCTCGGCTCCGTCTCTGCAGCCGGCTTCCCTGCTCCGATACCTGGGAGCTCTGCCACACTCAGGCACCCCCGGTCTTTCTGTGACCCCGAGGGTCCTGAGACCACACTGTCCCAGTGAGGGTTCCACCTCCCGCTTAGCCACTGGAGCGACGTTCCTCAGCAGATCCAACTTCTAAAAGTCCCGATTTTGTGCTCCGCTGCTCTATCACTTGACAGAAGCCGCCAATGGAGGCCCCCTCCCCCGCCGTCTATCCTCCCGAATATCACCTCAGATTCACTTCTCCGCATGTCCTACCTTCCAGAAAGTGGTCGCTTTTCTGTTCAGAGAGTTGCTGCTATTCTTTTCTTCAATCTCCTGTTGACTTTGTAGGTGTTCAGAATGGTTTAATCCCTACCTAGCTGAATTCCTGGCACCTGAGGAAATTTAGGTCTCCTACTCCTCCGCCATCTTGCTCCTCCCCCCTCAGATTTACTTTTGTAGAAGACTTCTTTTCTAGGCATATAACTATACCACCTTAGAAAATACCAGGCAGGGCACCTGGGTGTCTCAGTTGGTTAAGGGACTGCCTTGGGCTCAGGTCATGATCCTGGAGTACTAGGATCGAGTCCCACATCGGGCTCCCAGCTCAAGTGGGGAGCCTACTTCTCCCTCTGACCCTCTCCCCTCTCATGCTATTTCTCTCTCTAATAAATAAATAAATGAAATCTTAAAAAAAAAAATCAGGCATACAAATAGTGCTAATAAATGCTTGCCTAAATAATTATATTAAAACTTTCTGTAACAAAATATTCTTCAATTTGATGCATTCCACAAGTATTTGTTTTGCTCTTATTCTAAGCTTAGCACAAGTTAAGTCTATGAAATGGTTTAGCCCTGAGTAAGTTTATAGTCTACTTAGGGAGACAGAGTAATAGGCAACTTATTCAAATAATGTTACCAAACTCATATCTTTATGCCAAAATGTTGGGAGGAGATGGTAATTGCTACAAAGATTCAGAAAGAGAACTGACCAACATGGTATGAAGTTTTACATTCTGTACAATAATAAAAATTAAGAAACACTGATAAAGTATACCTGAAAACAGTGTAAAATAAAATCAACACAAAACCACAAATGAAGATAGACATTTTGATTCGTATCTTTGTGTACACTGTCTACTGTAGGGTGACCTCTGATACTTTGCTGCATTTTATTTCTTATTACTATCTTATTAATTTCATATATATCAAAGTATGATATAAATCTATATATCCAGAGTGTTCTATAGGTAACAACAGGTCTTCATTACCCTCCATTCTTTTGAGGCTGGAGAATATCCAACAGAAGCTGTTTAACTTCACTCGGTGACAGCTGATACAAGTCTCTGGCTGGCTTGTCTCCACCACGGATCTGTAATTCATATTTCATAGCATGGATGATCCACCTGAAACAAAAGAGGAGAAGCATGAATCAATAACTCTTCAAATAAAACCACCTTGTGCTTCTCACAGCCATGCCCTTAATAGCACTGACCCATTGAAAGGGGAATGAAGAAAAAGCCATCTGAATTTTCTGAACCATTGATATAATTACTTCCATCAAGATTACGTGACATGATTGATTCTTAAAAAAGAGGTCTGCTCTTGCACATGCAGTTAGGTAGTAAACATGAAAATAGGTAAGGACTTAGGTTCTTCTTAAATGAGATTCTACCAATTTGGTATGAAAGTATACTGTGTACAATAGCTGCTACGCTATTATTTTCATAATACTAGATATATGAAAAAAATAAGTAGGATAAAAACAGTTCATTGGAATTGGAAATGGGCTGAGATATGCTATTACATAAATGCTCCTTTCCCAGGAAGGACAAGCACTTACACCTATTTCCTTTACTTTGCAGTCATTCCCTTGTCATTGGAGGGGACAGAGAAGTATCTGCCTTTGAGATACAAGGACACAGTTAGTTATAACAATCATATGAGTATATTAGAGAATGTACTTTAACCAATAGATTTCAGAAGAATCTACTTTACAGATGCTGTTCATGTACCTATTCTTAAAGAATCTATTCTTTAATACATAAATGCTGTCCATAAAATAATTACTTTTATTGCAGAAGAAGCTTTAATATAATTACTTAGGCAACTGGAGTACTACTTGTGTGCCTTGTATTTTCCAAGGTAAAATATTTGATTATTTTATATGTAAATTATTTCACTTTTTAATTTAAGAAGTTTTTAATAAGTATTTTTACACTTTCATCTCATTTCTTTCATTTACTGTATTCTGAGGAAAGAACTTAGATAAACTAGTTATGCAAACCAAAGAAAACAATGGAAATAATACCGTGCCTTAGGGGACCAGAACTCTACACACCATTAGGAAGATCTAGGGAATTAGCTTTACACAGCAGATTCCCAAGCTTTATCCTTAAATCCTTCGGTGAACACTGAATAACAAACAGAGACAGTGCAGCTCAGCAACTAGAAAGAATGTGCCTTCATTCACCCATGATACTTTGTCTCCCAAAGGGAAGCTGTGTAGCCACTGGGAGAAACATCTAGTTACAGCAGTGAAGATTTAAAGTGCCTAAGTTACTGCACTCAAATATGTCATTATCTTTGTCCTGATACACTTTGAAAGACAACCTACAAGGCTATTGCAGGTACAGAGGATGAGAAAGTTGGGTGGAAATAATCAAAAGATTAAAGTCTTTCTTTCTGCCAAGGCTGCTTTGCAAAACAACACTGATGCATCCTCATGGGATACCTTTAATGTCTCTCAGAGGAAAAGAATAAGAAAAGTGTGATGCCTTCCCAGCTGAGCCCAGGTGATATAAGCCTTGTGTATGTCCCTGCCTGCTGGGCCAACCCACAGGCCACAAGGCAAATGTCCCTGTTCTATGACTGCTCCATTCTCACTGCCATCTGCTAAAGCAACTCAGTTCTTTTTCCTATCCTCTGCCGTATTCTTTGTTGTCATTTCTGGAAGTTAGGAATTTAACTAGTCTACCAGTTAATTGCTCTGAGATGCATGAGAGATAAACAAGGACAGAACATAATAATTTAATATATTATTATTACTACTATTACTGTTGATAGTACATAATAAATATTTAATAGCTGCTCACTGGTAAGAACAATAAAGATGACAAAAAAGCATTTGCAAACAATAAAATAAACTAAACAAGAGAACATATGACTGAATTAAGATTTATCATTTTTATTTCTCTAATTGGTTGAAAAGAAAAGCTGGACTAAAACTATGTTATTGTCAAAGACTAGAATATCTTTACTTCTTCATCCTCATTAGTATGAACTGTATTTAGTCAAAATGTTCTATCACCTTAAAAGCCACAAGGATATAGTTACTTTGGATGCTTTGATGTTAAAGTTGCTTATAAAATTAGCTGCTAAAATAACATTTCAGTTATAATAAACTGCTCCATGGACCTCTCTTTAAATAAAAAAAATATGTTTTTAATTTTACAGGTTATAATTGTCCTCTATTATTTTCTTTCTTTATTTAACATTTAACATTTACATTTGAGGCACCTTAATATAAAAGAAAGAACAACAAATTAAAAATCTAAAGACTGCCTTTTGGTCTCAACAAGTCACCAAGTCAATAGCATGAAAAGAAAAGTAGGGGTTAGGGGTCCTATTCTGGACATAACAAAATGAAGAGACATAACAAATGCCACATGTGGGCCTTGTTTGGGATCCTAATTTTTTTTTTTAAGTTCTTTTGGGGACAACCACAGAAATCTGAATAAGAACTGGGTATTAGGTGGTATTAAGGAATTACTGCTAATTTTGTTGGGTGTGGTAATGGTACTGGGATTATTGAGAAAATGTCCTTTTTAAGATATATATACTTATTAAATATTGAGGAGTAAAAGCAAAAATGTCTGGAATTTGCTATATAATCTACAGACAAAAAAAAAAGATGAAGCAAATATAGCAAATGTAAATTGCTAACAATTGCCTACACCCATTTAAATAATGGGCACATGGGTATTTACCAAATTATTCTATTATTAAACATCTAAATTTTTTATGATGAAAAGTAAAAACAATAAAGATAGGCTTAAATGTCAATTCTGTCACCAACTGTGTCCCACTGACAAATTATTTTTCAAATGGGAATATTACTATTACTTGTTCAGCTCATTTTATGGAATTATTTTGAGGAACAAATAAGACAATGTATGTTAAAAAGCTTTTGAAATTACAGAGTCATAAAAAATGTTAGCAAACTCCTTTTATTTGACCTCTGAGATTCAGGTTGGAGAAAGGTAATACAATTTTTACACTGAATGAAGTCTTGGAGTTACTTAAGCAAGGGCCAAATCTACTTCAGGAGGTGTCCCCTTCTAAAATAAGTAACTTTAAAAATTTTAAAAACACTAACTTTCTAAAGTCCTCCAAAATTTGAGTTATTAAAACTGAACATTATTTATCACATTTAACTTTTAAAATCTTTAGTACCATAAATAAAGATAGCTGGAGATCTAAAAATTTCCCTCAGGTTTTTTCCTTCTGTTCACAAAATCTCAGCAGTTCTGTGAGCCAAATTATAGAAAACATCGTACTCAACAGTCACCAAAGAAAGAAGGTGACTGTTTTTCATACATTCTAGCACAAATGAATATAACTTATCTGTCAGATTATTAAAATACATTTATTCATTCAAAAATATTGGCCAAACTAATCTTTTTAGCTCGGAATTCTTCAAAGGACTAAAAAACCAGCAAAAGTCTTAGACATAAAATACTATACAGCAGTCAGAGACAGAGAATGTAAATTACCAAGTGAGAAACACAGTTAAAAAATTCAAAGACATTTAATCCATTTTTAGAACTACTAATACAAAAGGGCATTAATTCCTTTGCATAAGAATATCTCACTTCCTACCCTCATTCCCGCTGACAAAGTCATCAAATCTGATTTGACAATTTCGATGTAAAAGCAGTTAATGCAAAATAGGGAAAGAAAAAGCAAGCAAGCAAATGTGGAAGGTCAACAGAATGAAGGTTATTCTTGGACCACATCCATATAGATTCAGTCTGTCTAAAGAACCAGGGACATGCTCTACTTGCCAATAAGCAAATGAGAAAGTGGCAGATACACACGACTGACCAGATCAACCTTCATGTGTATCAAGGTTTGACTTGAGGACAATGAATTCCTCAGCACTGCTGAGAAAGTATGAAAAGGTGGAGTAGTATTCCTATATAGTCCTAGGGATAACCTTATCCTTCTAGAAACTCTCTTGTTGTGAGGTTAGTAAGCATATTGTGTACATATTAGTATTTTTCTTTCCAACATGCCCCAATCAAGGAGTGAAATACACAATAAAGTACTTGGAAATCTGACATCACTGGTAAACCAGGACAGCTGACATTTTCTGAAAACATGCCTCTGATTCAAAGCAACTTTAAAAATAATTATTTTGAGCCAATTTGAAGATACTAAGAAGTGTTTGCCAAGTTTGCTGTTAAACAAGTGAATGTATAACTCTCTGCAAGCATTTACTAAGCCATATAAGAGGAGATGGGAAAATCGCACAGGAAGGGACTTTTTTGCTTGATTCGTATTAATACAGAGAGGGTGATAATTTGATAAGGCAAACTGAGCTTCCTGTCTGGTAAATGGAGAACAATGACTCACTCACTCTACCCCTGAAATAATCAGAATAGAGGTAGGAGAGCTCCATCATCTCACTTCCCCACCTCGTATCAAATGTCAAAAACAAAGACCTTTAAATGAGTATCAAGCCATGCTAATGAACTCAGACCTCTAATTACCTTCTCTTTTCCTTTACTTCACAAGCAGTGTTACAGTCTAGTACCTATGGCCTTCTCTAAGCATCAGATGTGTGATCCACAGACCCAGTTGTGGGCATCAGAAGACAAGACATGTCTGAAGCATAATTGCTTACAGAGGATGTCCTGGCAGTATGAAAAGCAGAGATAAAAAAGGCCTGATAACATATTTCCTCAGGGGTGATCTCCCACTAAAGCCTGACTGACAGGCCTAGAGCAGAAAGCAGTTGATTGGAGGTCTTTACAGTAATGGGCCTGTCAGGAACTTGATCTATTTCAACATGAAAGCTGGAGCACAAATCAATAATGAGACAGCAAATCAAATCATTATCGGACTAGAATACCATTCCTGTGAGCAGGTTAATTTTGTTCACAGGAGTGCCTGATAGCAGTAATGTTGAGAAACTGCACTGGCAGAATTAACCTTGGAAAAAAGAGAAAAGAAACATGGTAGCATTGATTTAAAGCAACTGAGGCAGCGGGTGATGTAAATAAATAAATTTAAAAAACCCAAAAACCTCAGAGAGAAAGGTTAAAACAGAGAGATAAAAGCACACATAGTGCGGAGGAACTCTGGGTAAAGGTACCATGACTAAAACAAACGTTCTTATTTCTTATGTCCATTCAGCCTAGTGAATGTTGGCATTTCAGGAGGAATATGGTATTAAAAGCTGACTGAACTATCAATCTCTTTATTCATAATCAACAAGAGAAACAATAGGAAAAAGATATGAATGAGTCTGAAATGCTTTAATTAACCTATAAAGAAGTAAAAAACTAATGTTTTCTCTAACACTCCCCCTTTCTTTTAAAATCATGCTGCAATCACTGTAATACACAAAGGGGTGATTTAGAGGGGAAACAAGTTCAACAGTTTATAAGAAATCTGACATTCAAGGACCCTATAAATGAATACTTTGCTCATCATTAAACAAATTAAAACCTTCTAGGGACTAACTTAAGGTAAATTCTTGTAAAGAAACATATAAGTATGTTTCTGCAGCTGGCAGTAAACTAACATGGAAGGAAGACTCATTTAGGGAGCTGAGATCTGAGTAAAACTGATTAAGGATAAAGTGCAATAAAAATATATTAAAAAGATACAAAAATATCTTTTTCCTTTTCAGTGGGACACTATCACAAGCCCCACAGACATGATAATTGTACTTCTCTAAAGTTGTCTGATATCCCTAGACTAGAACCAAGGTTCCAAAATCTTTGTTAATGTGGTCGAAGAGCACTATGGGCACAGGTATAAGGGGATTTTAGAAGGTTTGCCAAGTATTTCATGAGGGATGATCAAGTGATGGAGGGGTGAGACCATGTTACATGGCAGCAGAATATCCAAAAGGGATTTTGAGTTAAGGTTTTGCATGAAATGCTTGGGGATCACTGCATTGGGTTCTCAAGGAGAAACAACTGTGGCAGAAAGGGATACCTCTAGGGTGAACATATCTTGTGGGAGCAGAGGGTCTTTGCAAGCCTAGGACTGGAAGATGAGAGAGAGAGAGAGAAAGAGAGAGAGAATGTGTGTTGGATGGGAGAGGTTCCTCCTTCTTGGGATTTCTGACATGTATAAAGATACATACTCCAAAAGCCACATAATAGAGGACCTCAAATCACTGAATGTCAAGGCAATACTGTTGAAGCTTTACAAAACATCTTCACATTCCTTATCCAGAATCCTCACAATCCAATGAGGAAAACCAAGCAAGGATAGCTTCCCTATTTTATAGACAAGAGAGCTGGAATAGGGGCTGGGGAAACATGAACACTGGAGAAATTCACTCTAGGTTCAAATCCTGGTTTGTGGTCTTACGACCTTGGGCAAGTTACTTTGCTAAATTTTCACAGTATTTTATACATTTCTTGCAGTGTACAAGGAGCTAATTTAGAATCAGTTCCAGGGCGCCTGGGTGGCTCAGTTGGTTAAGCGACTGCCTTCGGCTCAGGTCATGATCCTGGAGTCCCGGGATCGAGTCCCGCGTCGGGCTCCCTGCTCGGCGGGGAGTCTGCTTCTCCCTCTGACCCTCTTCCCTCTCATGCTCTCTATCTCTCATTCTCTCTCTCTCAAATAAATAAATAAAATCTTAAAAAAAAAAAAAAAAGAATCAGTTCCAAATCATCTCCATTGGTTTGGTCTCATGGTGAATAGAGGGGCAAAATCTCACGTCTTATGTTAACTTCTAACTATTCAGCCTCCTTGGTGTGCCTTGCACTGCATAGTGCTAAACACTACCAATGCCAGATTAAAGGGGTGATACACAAAAGACGAAAACCATCTGGAGCCAATGCACATCATAGTTGTTACATGAATACTTGAATACAAAATGGGTCATAAGTTGAAATCATGTAGAAGAGACCTTAAAGGTCATAAGGTTTTAGGAAAACAGCAATGTTTCCCTGAGAAAACAGCAACTGTTTACATAAGTGAAAACATACATAAAGTGCTTAGGATCAAAGAACAAGAACTTTGGAGTCAGGCAGAATTTGGGTTTGAATCCCACTTTGACATACTGGTTTGACTAAGACAGGTCACCTAAGCTTTCTGAATCTTGGTTTGTTGATTTTAAAATGGGGGTACTAGTGCCTACCTCAAAGTTGTTGAATCGATTAAATCAGATAATATATGTGAAGTATTTTAGCATATTACATAGTATATAATAGGCATTCAATAAATCATATTTGTGGTTATGTTGGAAGAGGAGGAGGAAAGAGTTTATCATAGTGAACTTCTGAGTGCAATAACTATGTTATTCATATCCATATCCCCTAAGATCCTTATTGGGAATGCTGTTTAGAGAGGTACCATGATAAGGTAACTTGTATCATACTGATGTGATTAACTGTACCACTCTATAAATAAATGAAGGGAGAAGAGTGATATATCCTTCTACCTTCTACATGTATAAGTGGATTTTCATATAAACAAGACCCTGTTTAACTTGATAATTTCCTGAAGGACATGACTTGTCCAAATGAACTGCATTTATCAAAAGTAAAAGAGTCCTTAATCATAGGAAACAAACTGAGGGTTGCTGCAGGGGAGGGGGGTGGGGGGGATGGGGTAACTGGATGATGGACATTAAGGAGGGCACGTGGTGTAATGAGCACTGGGTGTTATATGCAACTGATGAATCACTAAACTCTATCTCTGAAACTAATAATATACTCTATGTTAATTAATTGGATTTAAATTAAAAAATAGAAAAAAAATTAAAGGAAGTAATTTTTAAAAAAGTAAAAGAGTCCTTTATTTCTTTATCTAATGAGCACAGAGACATGCTATCATTTGTTTTTCCTAGATTCCCCATCACTGGCTCAAGCAAGCTATCTGAACCTGCTTATAACCTATATATTAAACAATCTGTCAAACTATATTGAACATCTTTTGTGAGCAAGACCCTGACACAGACAGGAAGATAAGATGTAGTCCCTATCCTTAGCAGAAGTAAACTTCTCAAATAAATTATACCTTATTAAAAAAACAGACTTCTCTCCAACTGAAAATGTACCAGTATTTAGAGCTAAATCTGTGAGCCCCACGTGAGAGGAAAATACATATTAATATACACATTAATGAGCTGGGCTGGGACATTGTTAATACTCACAATGGAAATATAATGCCACGATTAATTCCAGGGTGAGTTTCAGGATAATGAATAATTAAAATTTCATGGCAAATCTTCATTAGGAGGTTTTCTGCTATCATTAAATACTAAGTTACATGCTGCTGTCCTGACATTTTTATTCTGGGTGGCACAGTTTAAGGAAAAAAAAGTATATTATTTCTCATGGAAGGCATTGAACATACAGAGTAGGAGATACAGAAACAGGAAGAAAAGTATTTTTAGAATAAATTAAACATATTCCATTTCCATGAAGAGAAATTTCAGGTCAGATTTGAATTCAAAAAAGAAAATTCCAATGGATTTTTGGAAGAACATAAATTAGCCTAAAATGCTGAATAAGCAGTAAAGGAAAAACTACTACAGGCTGAAAAACATTAACATTGGAAGTAAAATTCTGGGAAGCTGTTAACTTTTACTCTAAGACTTTGTTTAAACCTCTGTAAGGATGACTATCACTTAAAGAGGCTCTCTGAATAGAACATTTATTACAAAGAATGTGCTTTGGAAGAGTTATAACCTTTGCTTCTCAGTCAGGTTCAGAGAAATACCTGAGCCTGGGACAATAGAGTACTTTTAATACCAGGTGTGGATACAGAGAATCACATTTCCTTTCATTTACAAACAACTTACATGAAAGACCCATTTCTGTATCCTTATATGTAGTCAAGGGGTTGGAGTTAAAAATATTAGAGCAAGCAGAATGAACAAATCAGGGTATGATTCAAAGTTCTTATAATTGATTTGGAATACCTCTAAATCTTCAAAAGGAACAATTTTCAGGGGTAAAAATTAAGGTCAAGTTCTATGCTGAGTGAATTCAATTCTTGATCAAAAGAAAGGGGGGGAAAAGATTGAGAAATTCACCTGAAATATACTATAATTGAAATCAGGCCAACAGTTTAAAAATAGTAACTTCAAATGCAAAACTTTAAATAAAACTGAAAAATATAACTTATAAGTGGAAATCTCCTAGAGAAAATAACTAACACCAATTTTATGTTTATTTTTCAGATATTTTCCCATACATACATTATATATATATATATATGTATAGTATTATTATTGTTCTTTTATTAAAAAATAGAACAATACATTTGCAACTTAGTTATTTTTTCACTTAATTTATCTTGGATATTTATAAATGTCAGTATAGACTTTTTCTTGTTACTTGTAATGGCTGAACAGCATTTTACTGTCTGGCTATAATAATTTATTTAAACTATTATATCCTGCTGATGGATATCTAGGTTGTTCCCAAGGTTTCATTATTTCAAACACTGCTGAAATGAAGACTGCTATAAAACATGTCTAAATTCCTAGAATGAGAATTGTTGAAACAAGAGGTATGCAGATACTGCCAAATAAGCATCTAGTTTTTTTATATGTAATTTTTTGAAGGAAAAACTGGGTAATCGTTTTTCATAAAGTGCTTCATACTTGTGCAAAATTAAAACTAAGAAATGAGAGGGAAATCAATCCAACACAAAGAAAGGGAAAAAATAACAAAAAGAAAGCATGGTAAACAGAAAACAAAATGGTAGGAATGATTAAGTCAAAATAGAAATGGCACAAATACAAAATACATATTTCTATGAAAAGATAATCTCAAAAATAAATACAGCATAGATGCTGAATATAAAAGATATATCTATACTAAATGAAAAAAGAACATTAAAGGTAAAGAGAGAGAAGACAGTATATTAAGCTAATAATGACAGAAGAAAGCAGGCATGGGAATAATATCAGACAAAATGATTTGGTATATTTTATGCATTGTAATGGTATCATGGTTATGTTTTTAAAAAGTCCTCATCTCTTAGAGATACACACTCAAGTATTTACAGAGGAGATATGATGGATTCGCTTTAAACCTGGAGGGGGTTTGGGTGGAGTAAGCAATTGGGAGGGTATGAGTGAAATAAGATTGGCCATAGGATGATATTGTTGAAGCTGAGTGAAAGTATGGGCACAGAGGCTTTATTATACTAGTTGCTATAATTTTGTAGATGTTTGAAATTAAAAAAAATATTTTTAAATGAATTCAAGTAGAAAATAAATGGCACAAAAGAAGATATATTGTTAAAATTATAAAGTAACATGGACAAAAAAACTTTAAAATATACAAAACAAAACTGGAAAAAAATGCAAGGAGGAGACAGATCCATAATTAAAGTGAGAAATTTTTAAGACTTTTTACCAAAAATTGAGGATCAAGTGGAACAGAAATAGTAAAGATACTAATGATCCAATTATATTACCAGCACGCTATACACTTATTCATACTCACACATTCACATATATTTGTGCCTGACAGTCTCCACATTCTTTTTAAACACTAGGGGAATACCCCCCCAAATTGGCCATTTATTAGATTACTCTATATTCCTCAGTACTGTTTGATTCTCATAGTTAGGATATATTCATGTATGTGATAATAAAAAAAAAAATTAAAGAAAAGAAATATTTATACTTTGGTTGTGGTAGGTTTTTAAAACATATTCTCTCATTCCATCTCACATAAAACAATGAGCCTGGTATGAAAGTGAGGCTGGAGAGGTTCAGTCATTTATCCCAGGTCACTAAAGTGGTAAGTGGCAGCCAGGACTTACACTCAGTTCTGCTGAATACCAGAGCCTGGTCAGCCTGCCTGACCATGCTGCCTCACAAAATTCTCAATTAAGAAGATTCAAGATCACCAGACCCTTACTTTTAATTTCTCCTTCAAACAGAACACTTAAGATTTTAATGATTAAAAATCAGATTCTGGTAGAAAATGGATGCAGTAGAATATTCTGAAAAGGACAAAAATTTTTACTTCAGTGTGTCTTCCTGATACCCAGTTTTACTGAAAATCATTCTTCTCTTAAGGCTTATCCATTTTATTTACAGGAATTTTTACAAGTATTAATGCTTAGTGGTATTTTTTGTTTTTTGTTTTTTAAACATGATGCAGTTGTTTAAATCCTTGGAGTTTGATTTCATCAGAGAACAGTGTTACTTCATTATGTCTAACATGGAAATTAAAAAAACAGGAAGATTCTTTCAGGCCACAGGTATTTATTTCTTCACACCACCAGATGTTGCCTCTATTACTCTGGGTAAAGATGTGCTTTCCTAGATACCCACCAGGCCTGGGGCAGGCCATTTCTGTTGGAGGACAACTCTTTATGCAAATGCAAAGCACTTTACTCACCCAATTCGTATTTTCAGCATGCCACTGAATAACTCAGGGTTATTGGAGATGATCCAGCCAATATGGATGACCAGTTCTTGCTGAATGACCGCCTCCCTCTCATCATGGGTATTGCACTTGTAATAGATGATGTTCTTAATCACTCTTGGAGACAAAGGATTAGAGATAACCTCTTCTTCATGCCCAAAGGCACCCAGAGTTACCTATAAGTGGCAGAATTTTATTGCAAAAATTTCCTAGCAACTAAAAGATAAGAGAAAAAAATTCAAGGCTCAGGATGACTGGCAGGCTGAAATTACTCTACGAGAGCTAGGGAATTAGGTAGAATCACTGCTCCTGCTATTTATTAAAATGGCTTTCAAAGCATGACTCCCACTGGGGTTCATGATGGTTCACAGTCTGGTCTAAAATATAAGGGCAGGTAAGGGCCCCAGGTAGGGAGGTGAAGGTGAGTGGATAAAAGTAGGGAAGGAATATAAATAACTATTAAGAGAAAATTATTCTGAATGACTTTAGTACTAGAAACTCTCCAGAGAAACCAAAATACATTGGATAGTTTTACTTTACTGCACAGTCTACACAATTTAGTATTTGAGAGTGTATTTTTCACTTCTTTTATAGTTTCTCATGTGGAACTTTTGTTCTTTAACAACACTATAACCTTTTCAAAGGCAGATGCAAGGTCATAGAGTTCCAGTGTAGCCCCCACTTATCTCAGCATAGCGCTAGGCACCTAGTAAGTATTAAGATACTTGTTGATCTATCTCTCACCGGTGGAGGGGGATAAATGAGGCTGCCCACAGGCCTAGGAAATGAGAAAGCACAGAGGGAAATGACAACAAAAACTCAAAGAGGAGAGTGCTGCTGAAACTAGTAAGAGGAATACTCTGCATCTCTCTCCTCTATCCTTGGCATCTTGCCTCCCAGAAAAGTCTGCACCCCCTCTTCCCTCCCGATTACCCCTCTCCCTCTCTCTTCTATGGACAGTGCACAATTATAAGAGGCAGGAAAATGAAGAGCATATCAAAGGGCCCTTGTGTTTTCTGAGATGAGGGGAGAGAGCAGAACATGAAGTCTTTTGCCCCAACTTTGTGATGAAGTGAAAACTGAGAACTGCTGGTTTATTATATCACAAGTGGTACCAACCAGTTTGTCCAAGTACGATTACTTTTATTAAAATGTCAGTGTGTAAAGAAGAAAACAAACAGAAGGCACATCACCGCCTCTGGAAGTGATGATGACTAAACCACTATTTCATTCCAGAGAGCTTGAGGTGATCTGAAAGTGCTTTGTAGAAACAGTATTAATTTCAGTTCTCAGGGCAGCATTTCATAAATGAGTGAATAAACTTTGAATGCTCCATCCTCATTTCTTTTTTGTAAAGGGGTAAGATGCAGTCAGTGAAGGGACTTCATGCACCTGAAATGGAGTTGTCAGCCCACCAGGCTTACTCAGCTCTGTAAATGATTCCCTGAGAGATGTGCTGATCTGGCAGGCAATGATCCAGCCACAGCCTCAGGACAGGCTCCAAGGCCTCTAGGATATGGGGAGCAGAGTCTCAGGATCACAGGCTGTGAGTCCCCTCCATATAATGCACAGAATGGACATGACTAAACTTAACCCACCCCTCTCCAGTGTCAGGTGCCATGACCTCAAAGATCTCTAAAACCTCATATACTCATATGTAGTAGAATTAACTATATTTTCAGATATACCACAGGGGCCTAAAATCCAAGGAAAGATAATTTCCCAAAGCCCATTTAGTTTCTCTCAGAGGTGACTCGGTCCAGGGCAACAATACGAGACTGTGGCTGGAGGTAAGGACTGTGGTGAGGAAGGGCAATGGATAAGGTACTTCCTGTACCTTGGTCTATGTAGCTGATGAATGAGGATGAAAATTCTACCTCTTAATTTGGAGAAAACAGAGAAAATAACATATGTGAAAAGTGATTTAACTTTTTCTCAGGGTTTTTAATTAGTACATTTTTTTCATTGTTAATAAATACTACAAGATAAAATAACTTACTATTCTAACATTTCAAGCTGGATGGATGTCAAGATGAAATAATTACAATTTTAATGAATTAAGAGCCCTGAAATATGATCAATGGGCTGATGCTATTAAGGAGGGTTAGAGTATTTCATATTATTAAAGCTTATTATATCCCTAGGTCAACTGTCAGGAAAGCATGATAAAGCACACATATTCCCAAAGAAGAGAAAACAAGCAAACAGGTTTTCATTCCAACCAGATGATGATTCAGCCAGGTAATCAGAGCTTATGGAAAACGAAACAAAAAATGAGCAGCCACATCCCACTCTGCATACCCACATGCACAGGCTCAATTCAAGCCACATTCAAGTGCCTACTCCAAGCCAGACGCCATGCTGAGACAGGTGCTGGATAAGACCGGGGCCCTGACTTCCAGGGTTTCACAGCCTACCCTGGGGTAGAGAGACACACTTTGAAATGAACTGGGATCCAGGGCAGATTGTGAGAAGTGTCACAGGCCTGTTATGAACCCAGTGGAGAGAGGGACCACTGCTACCTGGAGACGGCTGTGAGGAGGAGCTAACAAGAGCTGGTCCTTGTGGGAGGGGAGCAGCTACAGGGAGAGGTGGCCTAAAGGGTTAAAGATCTGAGGAGTCAAGGCATTTCTAAGGGTGAGAAGAATTTCATGTTGAATACAAGGAAAAATGTGCCCTTCACTATTCACCTATCTTTGCCCTGCCTATCCTAAAGCTGTCTGGAGTACTTTAGTTGGTATTATTCCATTTTCTGCATCAGCATCTTCACTGATCTCAACACAGGAGTTGAAAATCATAGCTCTAAGGTACAGCAGGAAAAAGGGGTGGTCTACTTAGTAACTGTGCATCTTTAAGACTAGGTTTTGCTTCTGTAGGAGCCTTCTGTAGAAATGCCCCTATAGTATATCTGTTATACTGTTAATATGGTTGAGAGGCCTAGGACACTGAGGCTTGCCAGATTTAAAAGCAAGAGTCCTATCCAGAAGTTTTTGTGATGTGACTGAGTGAGAGTCTGAAAATCAGATACTTACCTGTTTGCCCTGCACTAAAACATTAGTAATGGATGGGGCCAGGCTGTCCACTACTTTACTTAAAAGACTTGCTGCACAGCGTACAACCGACCTGGGGGCAAAGAAGAGAGCACGCCAGAGGTTGACAAATCCAAAAGATGATGAATGAATGGGGCCCCTGATGGGGGAGATTGAAAAATGTGCACAATTAGGTCCTTACATAATAATTTGGAGGAAATACTGAGCCTAAGACACTGGACCTCATATCTGAAGTCTCCCAGACTGTAGGACCATCCAGAATTAGGGAGGGATCCCTCATCCTCACCTCTGCTACCACAATTATTCATGCCATTATCAATTTAAAAAGAAAGAAAAAGGAGCCTAACCATCCCTTTGATGGGGAGCAGAGTAGGAGGAGGAATTAAGTATTCTGATTTTGCATTCAAAAATTCATTATTAAGTCTGTCACCGGCAAATGTCATCTATTCCTATAACCACTTTGAATCATGTTTCTTTTGGTGCCTAGATAACCAAATTCCTGGATTTGGGGACTCGCTTAGTACTCAATTTTAGGAAGTGATATAATGAAATACCAGCATTTGTTTTTTCTTGATAGAGCCAGAATGTTGGAGGAAGGAATTCACACAGCTATTTTTACATTTCTGAAAAAGTCTCAGATTCTAGAGGGAACAGATTTTTTTTAAAGCATGGCACATGCAATACATAAGACATTTTTTTCCCTCAAAAGTAAAATTCATGTGGAACTTTTAGAGGAAGAAAATAAAATGAAAATGTAGGTTTAAAACTGTTTTCCTGTATTTCAGGATATCCATGGAAGCTGACTTATAAAAAGTATCTATATTCCTTAATCCTAACATAGATGGACTAGTAGAAAATTAAGTCAATAACTGGTAAAGTTAGTGAAACAAACACCTCCTACTTTTAGAGAAGCTTTCACCCACACACTTTAAGACCAAAAGACATACTTAACCCTCAGAATGCAAATAAGCCCACACATTTCAAGCAGCTTGAATTTTTCCACATTCTGTGTATGTTACCTGTTTCCCATGTACCAGAAAAGTAGTAATGTGTGGGGCTATAGAGGAAGAAAATTTCTGGGTAAAGGCAGCCCCGTAGCGTACCGCCAACCTGAGTGTGCCAGTGGAAAGCCATAAAAGGGAAAATACAGTAAATAAACTTCCAGGAGTTTATACTTTTAAAACATAAGAGTCAGCACTCTAAATACCTGCTAGTTAATGCTTTATCTAAAATCCAAGTTCAATAACATGAAGTAAAAACAGGTTCACTTAGCAAAAAATTAGACTATAGACCACATTTGAAACATACTGGCTGAAAAGCAACATCTATTGCCTTGCATGCCTTACTGTGCTGAGAATTTACAGTGCAAACTTGAGGTTTAGCCAGAGGATTATTATATTACTTCTTCTGGGTTGGAATGATATATTTACTATAAATCAGAGTTGAAATACTGCTAAGAGATTGTCTTGTCAAATCCCCTTATTTAAGAGATTAGAAACCTGAGGCTCATTGAGGTTAAGAGCGCTGGAGATTTTTTTTTCAAAATGAGATAATAATGGGTCATTTAAAAAATACTTGTACTCTTACTTTCAAAATGTTAGATTCTGCTAGTAAAATGGCTAGAATTGCTTCAAAATACAGAGGGCTATGCATTTAGGCATACCTACCCCATTGTGAACTGAAACAATTTTATCTCAACTTGCTCTATTTTTTTTTCAACCCCTGGGAGACTACTTCTGCAGAATATATTAGTTATTTTACATGGAGCAACCACAATCACTGGGATTCATTCAACTTAAGTGGTGAGAGAACTCCCTTCTATTATTTTTGCTTATGATTAAATGAACCATTGGTCTCTTTTCATGGCCTTCTATAATAACAGAACAGATTTCCTGAATACAAAGTAGAACCTAAAGCACCTTGCTGGGACAGAGGAGGTGCAGTGTAGGAAAGAGTCATTAGCATATCATTCCAGTGAATACTCTCTCCAGGTTCTATTCCTATGGAGGTCCTTATTCCCAGACATTATTTTTAGTATCTTGGGAGAGCCACAATACAATGGAATGTAGAAAGTAGACAGAATCACGGCTGTAACCTTGGAGTTTAAAAGTAAAAATTAGGATAAATAACCGTCTTTAAGATTGGCCATTATCTTTATGCCTTTAAATATGACAACACAAAAAATAAAACACAGTGACAAAGACACTAATACGAACCAAAGCTTTTTGCTGCCAGCTCTTCTATAGACTCTCTCAATGTGATCAGAAACGGTACCTAGACATTGGATAATAGAGTCTTTGTTGAAAAAAAAAAACCCTTTTAATTAAATGCATAACATTTATTCTCTTTTAAAAAACCACTCTTGAATTCCATTTTGTTCCACTAGAGTTAATACACCCACACCCATTAGTCTTCTGAACTACCTGACATATTTAAACATGTAACCCAATAAATAGTGTGAATGTCCCAGCCATAATTACTATTTAGTTTGAGTATATGATTTTGGTGAGTACTTTATTTCTTGAAATTTATTGTTTTCCTAATTAACATGCAATCTAAGTTTTTAACAAATAATGTTAAGTTATTTTAATTAGAGCAGAAAATAAACAGAATACAGCAAATTGAACAAGTACTGTAGACTCTGAATATATATGATTATTCATTTATTTGTCCCATGAAAGTTTATGGAGACTCTCTTATGTGCATGATCATTCCAATACATAATAGTCCTCAAAAGACACCACTGGGCTTCATTCTTTGGCCACAATTTACATGTGGTCTGGCTTCGTGACTAGCTTGTCAATAAATTAATGATGGTGACAGGACAGAGTAGCAAAAAGGAAACATGGGGAGGGAACAATTCATTTTACCATGAATTTATTTTTATAGCTTTATAACAAATTGGATAAAATTACATTCAGATTCTATAGATGCTTATGACTTTCATTGTATCATAAGATTTTACAGATTTAAAAACTTAGTCTTTTAAATAAGCAAAATCTGAGTATTACTCCTATTTATAAAAATAGTTGAAAAAATAATTCCCTCAGCATTTTCACTATAAACTATTTTATATAAACTTTGTTTTATT
Organism: Callorhinus ursinus; assembly: GCF_003265705.2. NCBI lineage: Eukaryota > Metazoa > Chordata > Mammalia > Carnivora > Otariidae > Callorhinus > Callorhinus ursinus. The sequence goes on from NW_027397118.1 coordinate 8,012,783, forward strand.
TTAAAGCACTACTAAAATAACCATTCTGCATTCTAGGTTCCTAATAAAATGTTTGCTTTTTAAAAATCCTATTGTTTTAGTTAAAGTATAAATTTCAATGAATGTCCTCAATATAATTGGGATTCTGCTTATAGTTTCAAGACTAATTAGAAATGTGCGGGATTCTGTTTGAAATTTGCTTAAAGTTTTTCTGCCTTGAATCAGTTAAGAAAATTAAGACTATTCAGTTGACATATATAATATTCAAGAAGTTTAGTTCACTACTAAAACTATAAATCTTATTAATTACATTAATTACATTGCTGTTTAGAATCCTGACTCAGTCTCTAATCCTAAACAAATCAACATGTCCCTCTAACAGAGGAGTTTCAGATGAGCCAAAAACTTTAAGTATCTTGAAATGTATTCTATATTATTCTATATAATAAAACACTAGAAGCAGACCATGATGGAGAATTCAAGGATTCATTAGAGTACCTGAACATACAAGTGTGGATTTCAGGGGTAATTGGGTTGCATCCTTAATGCAGAGAAGACATGATTAGAAAAGATTTATTTTTGTTAACAATGTTTAGAGCACAATTGTATTAAATGCCATGTTCCACTGGTTGCTGCAGACCATGAGAGAGCTGATTTTTATAGCTATCATGATTCAATATTGTTCTTAAAAACATTCAGGAAATAAAACTGGAAACGGAAACTGTCAATAAAGAACTATTAAAGAGACATCAGAGGTTAACAGTCACAGGCAGAATCAGGCTCTAACACCATTCAGACAATCAGAGAAACAATCAAGCAACAATGCATGAAAGCAATTTAGTTCATACATCAGTCTATTCCACTCTAGGGGGTATGAATAAACATTTTCCATTTAAAGGTTAAAAAAAAGGTTTAATGGAGGATAAAATATGTGTTCAAGAATAGAGAGGTCTCACTATTTAAAAATGTTATCTTAGACATGTATACTTACCTTCCCTGGTGATGAAGTTGGGGCCTTCTCTTTTGAGCAGTATACCCAGCAGGATGGCTTGGCTAGCCAGACAACTGCAGTCCTAAAAATACAAATCACAGTGAGTAACTGGAATAAAATGGGTACAAAAGTTATCATAGGGAGTAACTAATCAGGCAACCACATGATGCAGAGAGGAAATCTGCTACAGAATTAAAGAAAAATAAAATGTTACTGATATACTACCAAGCGTTAGATGACATTAAACAACTCTTTATCTTAGGTGTCTTGGAGACAAGAGAGTAGACAGGTTGACTTCCTGATATAGTATTTAATAATTGAATCTTCCAGGAAATAAGATAACCAATGGATAGAAAATATATTGTCTACAAGCATTAATACTTGATTAATATTTGATTCTGCCACTCTCTGAGAATAACCCTTTTGACTTTGCTTATTCATAAATGAAAGACCATGTTGCTATCAACCTGTTACGAGGAGATAGATAAAAGGAGGGGACATGTATAGAGTGCTTTTTATACATTATGGCACTGTGCTATGTGCTTTATGCTTACCATATCATACTCATGTTTATGGAGATCTATAGATAATGTCAATCAATAACAAGGACAGAAGATGTCTGGTAGGATATATATTCAACCTACATGCTCAAATTTGTGATACGGCCCAAGAAGGTGTCATAGTGTTTTAGTTCTATCATTAGAGTTTCATTTTCTTGCATAAGTACCATACCCCACTGTCACCCCACCTCTTTTAAAATGCAAATAATCTTAGGGCAGGTAAAGTATTAGGTTGTTAACATTATATTCATATGAATGTGGTCATAGGATTGCTTTCCTCAGTGACTAGAGAGATTTAAAGCAAGCATTAAGACTTAAACACAGGGATAAGAGAGAAGATCCAAGTTGGGAAAAGGATGGGAGAGTACTAAATGAGAAGTCCGGAGATCCCAAAGGCAACTATTCCTGACATAACTTCTTCAATGGCTCATATAATACCTTCAAACCCAAGGCAACCCGAATCATCCACACTTCTTAAGCATCTTTAAGACATCCATGCTAATGTTAGACCATGAGAACAACCTCTCATTGGTGCCTCTACCATGGAGAGGCCATCTACCTCCAGGCACTTCCATCTACCTTCTCTGAGAGGACAAAAGAAATATGGCTTGGCCCTGAAAATTCCTGCTCTGCCAACCTCACTCAGAGCCATGTGGGAATTACACTTCCTCACATTCAGTTTTTGAAGAATTTCATGGGTGGACTTGTTCTTCCATTCAGCAATGGCGATATCTGGTTGCTGTTCTAGTTCAGGAGCACTGGGGTTACTGCTTTGTCGTTTGACTTTTGAATGTTTTGGAAATTCTAGTTCCTCAAAACTCTTAAATTCTGGAAGCCTAGAAATTAAAAGAAAAAGTTTCAGATTTCCTGCATTTCTAATTCTAGTTTCCTGCTTTTCTAATACTAACCCAAAGGGACTTACTCTTCTGTGTCACTGATTCGTAGGAAGTCAAGTTGTTCTACTACGGCTCCAGATATTAGTGTCTGAAATGTGAGAAAAAATTCAGAACTCTTAAATTCATGAAGCCATACCCTTATGATCTGTCTATATATATTTCTCTAAGTATGTAATACTCAAAAAAAGTTTATTTTAAAAAGTACACACAATTCTTAATTTCTTAAATGAGCATTCTAAAATCAGGTTTTCATATACAACAAAACCCTCTTAAAAAGAACATATAAATCATGCTACAAGTTCATTGGTCATAATAAATAGGAAAGTCAACATGAGATGAACTGTATTTTCTCTCTGTTCTGAGAATTGTGGGCATTTATTTTTAAGCTAGAATTAAAATTCAGTACCTATTAACATGTTAAAAATAGTTTGAAATTAAAAAACAACAAGGAATACTAAAACTGTCTTGAGAAAAGATGATGTGAAATTGCACGTTGGATTCTGTTACCATGATCTATTTCAGGGCTATCCAATTACGGGATACTCTGCCAAGTCTCCGTTCTTCAGGGTCAGGAAGTTGTTGATTACTGAGGCCAGTCCTTCTCTACATTCTGGCAACCCATATCCGGTCATTTTATTTTTCATTAGTTCCTGATTATAGGTTAGCACACTAAATAAGGCCAAACTCAAACACAGTTTTTATTTGTCAGTGGTTGGTCATAGTGAAGAGCATAAATGAATGATAACCCACAATGGTTTTTTAGCAATATGTGTCACTTCTAATTATCTGATGAACTGTCAGATAAAACTGAGAAATGTACTGCATAAAAAACAAACCATATATTATTTTAAAAATAAGGCAATTCTTCAATCAAAACTGTCTTACACGTATTACTTTCTCAATTTCCTCACTGTTTTTTTCAAATAGGAAGCAACATGACACAGGAGATGTTGCACTTGTTGGCTAACCACCCAGAGTTGTGCTGCCTTCTCCTCTAGTGGAAACTCATAAACAAAGTAGATCATCAACAAATACCTACTACAAATGTCAGGACAGACATATTACCAGCAATCATACTAAAGCCTCCTTTCAGAGTTTGAGTGAGGAAGGCCAAACATGCAACCAATCTGCACATTTTCATGTGGCAGCAACAGTCAAGGTCTGAGAGCAGTCCGTGCCTAGGTAGAGAGCAGTGTTGAGCATAATAAAAGTCTGCTGAGTGATATTTCCTAAGATTCAGGCTCAGATCTACACATTTGCTCTCTGGTTGACTTATTTGTTAGACAAATATTTATTGAACACCTACCATATTCCAGGCACTCTGCTAGGTATTAAGGATATAGCAAGAATAAAATACACAAAATCCTTGCCCTCTTGAAATTGACCTTAGCTGTGTGTAGGAAGAAGACAGTATAAACAAACAAAAAACTAAATATGTTATGTCAGATGATGTTAAGTACAGAGTAGAAATAAGAAAGGTAGGGGATGAGAAGTGTTGGGGCAGGGGAGTAGGAGGAGGCAGGTTTGCCATTTTTATACAGGTGATCAGAAAAGACTTCTCTCATACAGTGACATGTAAGTGGAGGCTGAAGGAAGGACTGTAGTCAACAATATGGATCTTAAGACAGAGTATGCAGGGCTGAGGGAACAGCGAGTGCAAAGTTCCTGAAGCAGAAGCATACCTGGTGTGTTTTAGGAGCAGTAAGGAGAAGAGTGTGGATGGAGTACAGTAGACAGGACAGAGTGGTAGGAGATGAAGTCAGAAAAAAAAGGTCCAGATCATGGACGGTGTAAAGACCACTGGAAGGACTTTGGCTTGTTTTCATTTTGTATGAGTGGGAAAGTCAGTAGAGGCTTATGATGTGTGACATAATCTAACTGCCTTATGACCAGGTAGAGTACGAAGATGCTAACTGTCTTATGGCCAGTAGGAATTTTGGAGACTACTGTAAAAATCTAGGTGAGGCATGATGGTAACCTGAGCTGTGATATTAGTGTTAGATGATGGGAAGTGGTTAGATTCTGGATATAATCTGAGGGTAGAGAAAACCAGAATTGATAATGGATTGTAATAATGTGGGATATGAAATAAAGAGAAGAGTCAAGAATTATTTGATGCCCAAATCTAATAGCTAATACTGAAAACATAAGAAAAATAATTTTGATTTAATATTTTCTATTATTAGCCTACCCACTCTATATACTGATTAAGCCCATAAGGTAAATGTTAATAGGCAAATGCTAAATTCCATTAATAGTCTCTAGAGCTTTTGATAAAAAAAATTCAGTTGGTTAAGAGAGGCTCCTAAATTAGTTTTATAAAAAAATATTACACTTATGATTAATTTACTAGCCATTAATACTTTACTTCTCATGGTAATGACTTAACATTGTTATATATATGTCAAATGAAATATAATTTTCAGAAAGGTATCCTGCTCTGTGATACTTAATTATATCCCACCAAGGTTCTTTCCAGCTGAACATCCTACGTAAGACTGCATGCACTCCATCCTATCATTCTGCATTGCTCCCTGGCTTTGTTTTTGGTTTGGCTCCCCCACTAGAGTAAGTCCCATGAGATCAGGGACCTTGTATATTTTTTTCACCACTTTATCTCCAGTGCCTAGAGAGGGAGCTCAATCAACATATGTTGAATCAATGAACCAATATTCATACCTTTCCTAAGAGTGCATAGTAGTGAGCAGAGCACTCTGGGAATTCAGAGATGACTCAAGCTTGGCCTGAAAAAGTTTTCAATCCACAGAGAGAAGCAGACACAAGAAACTAGCTACACTTAAATTAAGAACTATAGCAAAGGTTCAAGCAAAATGCCACAGAAACACACTGGAATGAGAAATTAATTCCAAACTTTGAGACTTCACTAAAGAGGTGACATTGACCTAAATTATAAAAATTAAAGTATTTAGAAGGAAAAAAAAAAGAAAAAGGCAACTCTAGAAGAGAATAACAGCATGAGCAGGAAAAAAATTCCAATTACATTCAGGGATTTTGAAAGTACTCAGTATACTTGGGGAGTGGAAAGCAGGGCTGGGAACGAGCTGCATGGAAAGATCCTGGGTGATGAGGTAGGAAGGGAAGTTGAGGCCCAGTGATGAGAGAGACAGTGGAACATGGGCTAAAGAAATTTGAAAGGGCTTGAAATAAAAAGAGAAGCATATAGGTGTCATTTTCATTTACTACAGTAAAGAGAAGACAAAGGCTAGGGTGGGGGGATGTGGGATTATTGTTTAATAAGTGTAAAGTTTCAGTTTTGCAAGATGAAAAAAAGCTTATTCTCTTGTGAAAGACTCTGTACTCAAGGGAGGGTATAGGGCAAAGCAGAGAGCAGGAGACACAGTGGGACCCCCTGGCTCCCTCCCCAACCCTGTACTCAGGATATGAAAGCAAAACGTATGTTCTTCAGGCAGGAGGTTAGATGTTTATTTTGGAAACTGAAGGGCCTAGGAGAAAAAAACTCCAGATATTGGCACCTGGGATTTCCCCCAACAAAAAGAGCTCTTGCTACCAGACTACCTGATAAATGACATCATTGTGACAAGAATCCTTGTTACCAAACACAGAGCTTCCAATAAACTTATTCTTTCATTCTTAAAAGTGAATGGATAGCTAAAGATTACCACACATCTGACAAATGCCTCCAACATGAAAGACTGAGCACAAAAAAACAGAAAAGAAACCTGAAAGAGATCAGGCAAGAAGAAAATTTCAAAAACTCTCTAGTACATACTCTTAGAAAGATAAAATATAATATCCAGAAGATAAGAACATGATACTATGAAAAGGGAGAATTAAAAACATGATAGCCAAAATATAAAACTTAACAAAGAAGCTGCATGATAAATATGAAAGAAATTTTTCCAGAAAGCATGACAAAAAGACAATAGAATACAACAGAAAGCAACAGAAAATAAGGGAGAAAAGATAAAAAATTTAGATAAAAAACAATCAAGTATACAAAACACAAGCACTAGTGGAATGAGTATGTAAACAAAGCCATCTGTAACATTTACCTACATAGGTCCCTCTATGAATTTTCCTCTTTCTTACTCAATATTGAGAAACTACTACATGAAAGACTCTATGAGATAATCAAAATTTTTTGTAGAAAATAAGGCATTCAAGTCCATGACAGACTACAATCTGAGTAGTTCGTGTTAGAGGTCATAAAAGGATGTTCCAGAAGAGTAGTGTTATATTTGGTCTAGGTGATTTTGCAGAACTGGCCCTAAAGTTTGTTAAGATTTTAAAGTGCAGACATCTTGAAAGAATGAAGGATATTCCAGATAGAGGAAATGGCATGAGCAGAGGGGCAGAACCTCACAAAGTCAGAACACAGTAATTAACTTGTATTGGCTGAAGCACAAAGGGTGCTTAGTAGAAGATAACTGTGGGTGAGGAGGCTGTTCAGGCTAATAGGAAACCACAGGGGGCTTCTGTCATTTAGGAGTTATGAAGATAATGCTGTGAGGTCCTGAATCAAACAAGGATCATCTCCAGGTTGGATGTTACTGTGAAGCAGGGAAAAGAACACTGGACCAGGGAGTTAGGTAACTTGGACCAGGGAGTTAGGCAGGTCACTTCACCACTCTGGACCCCATCTTCCTCAACTGCAAAACAGAGGTTGGAGATGAGGTATTAAAGTCTAAAATTCTGGTTGGGAAACCACTGCAATTGTTCAAGCACAAGACTGAAGGGATAAAATAAACAGGATGGTTACAACAGGAATAGGAAGGTAGGCAAGGAATAAACTCTTAAGACAAAAACCTTAAACAGAACATATATTAAGAAATACAGCTGTGTATTTTATATATCTGTGTATTAATTGTCCTGAAACAGAAACACACTGAAATTCAAAAGATTACCTGTAGACGATCAACATGAACTTTGACTCCTCCAACTATTCCCTTTTTAAAGGCTGCTAACATATCTAATATGGGGTTGAATCGGCTACCTCTAAAAAATATAAACAGATAAACAAAAGGTGCATTATTAATAACAGAATGAGAAATAAAAAGTTTAATACTAAATATCCTTCACATATGCAAGTCTCTCTGCCACATGCTGACAGAGACATAAAAATAGTAGGAGGCCCTGCTTCTAAAGGGTTCGTAATGTTAAAGGGGGTGAGATGGGTGCACCTCACTTCTTTTATCAACCTACCGTATATTGTCTTCCCGGATGAGAGCAAGGAAAAGTGGACGTCCATGCATTTTCCAGTATTGCTTAATGAACTGTAGTGCATTCTATCAAAACATAAGAATGAGGCAGAATGAAATGGGCACTGTATCTGAGCCGATCAGGATGTTTAACCATTTGTGGCAAAGAGCCAATAAAACTCTTGATATATCAAGGTAATTCACAGTCAAACCCTGGATAATATAAACTACTAGGGGTAGAAATATTCTGATACAAACATGTATACAAGTATGAATATATACAAAGTTAGGTTTAAACCTTTATTGATTTCAAACTTTGTTCTTAAAAGTAATCAGATTACATATATTTTAAGGCTGCTTCTTTTTTGGTGGCCTAATGAATAAAGTTTAAGAATGGTCCCTGGAGGAAAAAAGAGAGAGAGAGAGAGAAACAAACCAAGAAATATTAACTATAGAGAACAAACTGATGGTTACCAGAGAGGTGGTGGGTGGGAGGATGAAATGGGTGATGGGGATTAAGGTGTGCACTTGTTGCGATGAGCACCAGGTGATGTATGGAACTGCTGAATCACTATATTCTACAACTGAAACTAATATAACACTGTATGTTAACTAACTAGAATTAAAATAAATACTTAAAGAAGAAAAAAAAATGGTCCCAGGGAGGAAAAATCAATCCAGGGTTGTCATCCAGAAGATTAATCCCCATCCCACACTACTGTGCATTTATTACAGCAGGTAGAAGAAACTAGACTGAATCTATACAGACCATCGGAAATGTGGAGAGAGTTCTTTTTTGACTCAATTTCTACTCGTCATCATCATTGTCATCATCATATCAAAGACTTACATAACACTTCACCATATGTCAAGTACTATTCTGTGTGTTTTATATACATTAACTCATTTAATTCTCAGACTATCCCTATTATTATTCAGTTATACAGATGAGAAAAGAGAGACACAGAGAAGTTAAGTAACTTGCCCAAGATCACACAGTTGGTAAATAAACAGTAGAGCCAAGATCTTAACAAATGTAATCTGGCTCCAGACTTCATGCTCTAAACCATGACTCTAAGCTTCTCTTCTCTGCAAATGGAAAAGGGAGTGGAGGAGATTTTAACTGACTAGATGTTATGAGTTAGTTGAGGTTTTACTTGACATTCTTCATAAATAAAATTATTTTGCTAACTCAACTTTTGTTCAAAAAGAGATAAACTACTGCTGTCATATGAACATGGTTTCCAAACGGTTTCCCCTCTGCTTTATAAACTGTATCTTTTCATTCCATTTGTAGAATGGTCTATCAAGCGAAGTCATACAACGTTATGTAAGACATACTCCATCTATTATTCTAATGCTGCAAGCAATTTAACTTTCTCCAAAGCCATGCAGACATTGTTTTACTTTCATATTTTACACTGTGTTAACACAGTGTCACAGACACCCATAAGCACTCAATTTAATAACATATGATAAAATCAGTAGAAACACAGTATCCAATTTCAATAAAAAGGGGTTCTGAAGCTACCTTTATATCATCTATCAGCAGTAAAACATCTTGAGACATGTAGAAATCACTTAGGTCGAAGATGATAGGGTAACAAACCACAGTCTTTCCTAGAATGCGATAAATCTGTAAGAGATAATTTAAAAAGTATAAAACAGGACCAAAGGCAAATGTACAGCACATAAGTCTTAATAAAAATTAAAACTGATTAAGAAATTTCAATGTTTCTTGATTGGATCAATAAGATCAGTATACTAAAGAGTAGTCTACTTCTACTGTGATAGAAAAAGCCTCTGAATAAATACTGTCATAATCAGGTACCTTACAATGTTCAGAAATAATATAGGAGTGAGAAGCTTATTCTTTGCTAGAAGACTTCTGTGATATCACACAAAACAAACATTTTCTACTTGTAGAAAATGATAATTCAGATAACCAGCCCAAGTATATAATAAAATGTGAGAATGGATGCATAGCAGGTCAAACATCATTTCATTCTGTGGTATTATAATCTGAACACTGCTCTACAAGGAAATCTTATGAGCACCTTTGATGTACCGAGGCAGCCAATGGGCCTATCTGGCCTTCCGGAGAGTCCTAATTTTTCATTGATTCCCAGGTGGAAATAAGCCTGTAAGACATAAATTTATAAATCAGTCAGGCAAGAAGAATCCATGCTTTCCTTTTTGGCCCCTTTATACCCCCTGACTAAAGCCCTGCTAATTTCTGATCTTTCCAGAGGAAAAGTGGCCAGGGAAACTTACTCAATAGACCTGGTAGGAAAACAAGCTAGCCAATGATGTCAACTTAGATTTGGGGGCACTGAGAGATTTGAGAGCAAATCTTTGCAGATCTACTTAGCAACATCCTAAAATATGACATTGTTCTTGTGCTGTCAAATGTACAACTTGCATGGCTCTGTCCAATTCATAAAAGAACACATAAAAGAGACAAATGCTTCCTGTGTGATGAAAAAAAAAAAACTGGCTGCAGTTTTAAAAATTCAGGGCCTCACATCTCCTACTAGATTCCCACCTTCAAGTATTTCCCATCAAAATGGAAATGTCTTTATTGATTTTTCTGATTATATGAATTTTCTGAAAAATTTAAGCCATGTGCTCCAAGTGAATGGCCCTGTTTACTCTCACAATTCCACAGATCACAACTCTTGCACTTTGGTGTATATTGAAGGAAGTATAATTTATTGTGTGAGCCCTAAAAAACACCTGATGTATAGGGTTACAGATTTTTAAAAGTATACAGATGAATACGTACTCATATTACACACATATATCAATATGCGCGTATGTTTGGTGTCCTACTTGTTAAAACTTAGTATTGTGGTGTTCCAGTTTCAAGATGGTAGACTTGAGTCTATGCATGTACTCTACATTTCAGTGTTGAAATGACTGAAAAAATATAAAGACCTCTAAAAATATCTGTAGCACTCACTATTGGAAAACAGAAAAAGGTGCCACAGTGGAACAGAAACTTCTAGAATTTCTACAAAGTAAAAACAGATGGACTTGGAATGAATTAGAAGGTAATCAGCACCAAAGCTGAGCACTTCACCCAATAAGACGCCTTCTTATACTATTTAATACCTATCCCTTGATGAAGGTAATTCCCAACTTTGTGTTATTTCAAAAGCAATTCAGTAAACATCTCTGGATACTGTACTATTATTTCTGCAGAATAATTTCCTAGACTTGATGGATCAAACAGAGTATGTTTTCTTTGAAACATACTGCCAGGTTGGTCACCCTGTAGAAACAGTGGACCAATTTATATTAGCATTAATAGTGCACAGGCCTGTTACTCTCTTGGGTCAAAATGACAGTTCATCTTAGTTTTAAACTAGTGTATTCAAATATTTTATGGTTGAACATTTTCCCATATATTTAATGGCTACTTGTATGTTCTATAAATTTTTCCATTTGTTCCTTTTTTAAATTTTATTATGTTATGTTAATCACCATACATTAGTTTTTGACGTAGTGTTCCATGATTGTTTGCGTATAACACCCAGTGCTCCATTCAATACGTGCCCTCTTTAATACCCATCATCAGGCTAACCCATCCCCCCATACCCCTCCCCTCTAGAACCCTGTTTGTTTCTCAGAGTCCATAGACTCTCATGGTTTGTCTCCCCCCTGACTTCCCTTCCTACTATCTTCATTTTCTTTTTAACATATAATGTTTTATTTGTTTCAGAGGTACAGGTCTGTGATTCATCAGTCTTACACAATTCACAGTGCTCACCATAGCATACACCCTCCCCAATGTCTATCACCCAGCCACCCCATCCCTCCCACCCCCCACCACTCCAGCAACCCTCAGTTTGTTTCCTGAGATTAAGA
>NW_027397118.1:8024268-8034977 GCF_003265705.2 Callorhinus ursinus
AACCCTCAGTTTGTTTCCTGAGATTAAGAATTCCTCGTATCAGTGAGATCATATGATACGCGTCTTTCTCTGATTGACTTACTTCACTTGTTCCCTTTTCTATTGGGTATTTCTCATTCTTTTTTATTTGTAAGAGATCTTGGTATGTTAAGAATATTACCCTTTGTATAAATATTTTACCGTTTGCTCATCTTCAATGTTGTTACGAACTGGGAGAATGACTGCATAGTAGGTCAAACATCATTTCAGCATGCAGTATTTCAATCTAAACATTTTCTTACTAGGAAAATTCACAAGCACCTCTGATGTGCCAGGTTGTTTATGTTAATAATGCCAGGCTTTTTTAGCACTGGCATTATTCTAAGAATGGACTTTCACTCCAAACAGTTGTAAACTACTCTTCTATTTTTTCTTCTAGTGATTTTGTTTATATCATTTGTAAAAAAATATTTGAATCTTTAATCTGTCTGGAATTTTTCTATTTGATGAGAGGTAGAAACTTAACCTGTTTTCCTCTGAATTGACTTCAAATATCAACCTCATTGTACACAAAATTAATGTCATTACCAGAGGTCTCTAGTCATTCTGCTACAGAGTACATGCCCATGTCAGAGTTAGCTCTGTGTCTCTTTCTCCTTCTGCATTGCTAGGTTCCTAGAGAATAGCATCCCTTCGGTTGGTTGGCACTGTGCCTGACATAGAGCTGGTGCTCAGGGAATACCTGACAGATGAATGAGGGAGCAACTGAATGTCCTCCTGAGCTACCCGGGCTGTGAATACTGACTCTGTAATAATGACTCTCATTTTAGACATAGTCAACCAGCCAGAAAAAGTATCCTATAATCATTAGGATATATAACTGCACTGAAACTATAGCACACTACACTAGATGGAGCCCGCTTTCTCTCAAATATTTTCAAATTTTCAGAATTAAATGTATGTCTAAACTATTTTAGATTTCTTCTTTTGGACAAGTGATCAATTAACCATGTACAAGTTAAAATGTACCAATCTAGATCTCCTTTAAATACTACTCTATTACAGTGAAAGGATTTTCCTTAATTTTCTGAACCAAGGTACAGCAGGTCTACGACAATTGTGTAGACAGACCTGGAATGCTCCCCACATTCTAGGGTGTGGATAATATTATCCCCACATTGTATACATACACACCATTTAATCCACTGAAATAGTATATAGTAATGGCTAAACAACAGAACTTCATTCTAGATCACACTATATTCATCTCCCCCATGAAGCAAATCACACCACAGTCACCACATCATGAAACACCAATTACACACAGTATAAGGCCTCCTCTCAGCTGTCTGCTTGCTCTCATAGACTCTTAAGTGAGCTGAAGGAGGGTACAGCTCAGAACAGAAAGATTAGCCATTGGCATAAGAATATGTGTATTAACTAAGATTTGAGGGAACACTTTCACTTTTAAAAGGTGGGCTTATCACTGTGTAATATATGGAACTGTTGAATCACTGTATTATATACCTGAAACTAATATAACTCTGTATGTTAACTACATAGGAATTATTGTTTTTTAAAGATGGGCTTATAAGAAGCAATATACTAGGAAGTATATCTTAGAGGATGAATCCCAACCAGCAGCTAGCTTGGAACACAGAGGCTGTAACAACAGAGATGTTCTATCTTTTTTTTTTTTAATTTTTTATTGTTATGTTAATCACCATATATTACATCATTAGTTTTTGGTGCAGTGTTCCATGATTCATTGTTTGTTCATAACACCCAGTGCTCCATGCAGAACGTGCCCTCCTCAATACCCATCACCAGGATAACCCATCCCCCTCCCCCCTCCCCTCTAGAACCCTCAGTTTGTTTTTCAGAGTCCATCAAGAGATCTTCTATCTTGACACATGTTTAGGGAAGTTGGACTCTTGGCTCCAAATCTCGTTTTACCCATACTACATACCCATTTGTTCACACCATTTGTTCACAACATCTTTCAAACAACAAAACATAAAATAAGTCAGGTCCTGTTAGAAGTCTTCACCTTACTCTTTCAATTTATTTTATTTTTATTTATTTATTTATTTATTTTTGAGAGAGAGTATATGTGCATATGCACTAGTTGAGGGGAGGGGCAGAGGGAGAGGGAGAGAGAAAGAGACATTCTTTTTTTTTTTTTTAAGATTTTATTTATTTATTTGACAGGGTGAGAGACAGCGAGAGAGGGAGTACAAGCAGGGGGAGTGGGAGAGGGAGAAGCAGGTTTCCTGCTGAGCAGGGAGGCCAATCCCAGGACCCCGGGATCATGACCTGAGCAGAAGGCAGATGCTTAATGACTGAGCCACCCAGGCGCCCCAAGAGAGAGATTTTTAAGCAGGCTCCACAGTGCAAAGCCTGATGTGGGGCTTGATCTATGACCCTGAGATCATGACTTGAGCTGAAATCAAGAGTCCGATGCTTAACCGACTGAGCCACCCAGGTGCCCCAAGTCTTCATCTTAGTCTTAATGGAATGCTTCCTACCACCTCCACAGCACCTTGTATAAACATCTATTATAGCACTAATCAAGGTGGATTGTAATTATTTTTCCTTTCATACCAGTAGACTCAGAGTATACTGAGAACAGGGACAGAGAACAGAGCCATTTTATCTGAGTGCCCCACACAAAATTCTCCACATAGCAGGTGTTCACTAATGAATGAATGAATAAAATGCCAGAAGCCATGCTTATCTTTTAAATCTTGACTGCATGTTGTCTGGTAGAGTACAGATTCACCTACCATAAAAAAGTTGCAATATAAATTAGGCCTGAAAAAAATGGAGTCAGGTTTATTTCTTTGAGCACATGTTTATCAAAGAACAATAATCTTTGTTACTATTCTCTGGAGCTTTCAGTGAAGGACCATAAAAAATATATCAGCAAATATAGCCGGTAATGATAGAGTGTTAGAGCCTTAGATTTTCTCCACTTCATGCTGCCTCCTCTCCTTGCCTCGTGAATCCTCAGTTCTCTCTCCTCTTCTATCACAAAACCCATTTACATCTTTGCATGATTTCAAAGTGTTACCTACTTGAGGGACCCTTGCATTTTCAGCCTTATCTCTTTAATCAGAGGGGAAAAGAGCTCTAAATTTGTTATAAGAGATTTAAGAGCTCTCAAAGTGCTGGTATTCTGGGTGATCTGACATCCAGGTTCTGGTTTTGTTGACAATGCATAGGGTCTAGTCTGATCAGCAGTGACACTCTGAGGTCCTGACTTCTCCCATGCAATGGGCACCTCACTTCTCTAAGCTTTAATTCCTTGTTGGACCATCAAGGCTTTGACCACAAAAGTTTTTATCAACCTAACTGAGCTAATCTTGATTATTTGAGAGAGAAAATTCTAATCACTTACATCAAACACTTCAGAGTTTCTTCCTGTATTGCTTTTAAGAATTACTAAGTAGAAGTGGTGGTTTATAAATAACTGGTGGAATCGGGCTCCCTGCACAGCGGGGAGTCTGCTTCTCCCTCTCTCTCTAACCCTCCCCCCTGCTTATGCTCTCTCTCTCTCTCACTCTTGCTCTCTCAAATAAATAAAAATCTTTAAAAATAAATAAATAAATAGATTTTTGGTGAGGGCGGAGCAAGATGGCAGAAGAGTAGGAGACCTGGATTTCGTCTGGGCTCAGGAATTCAGCTGAATAGGGATCAAACCATTCTGAACACCTATGAACTCAACAGGAGATCGAAGAAGAGAGTAGCAGCAACTCTCTGAAGAGAGAAGCACCACTTACTGGAAGGCAGGACGTGAGGAAAAGTGAATCCGAGGCGATATTTGGGAGGATAGACAGCGGAGCAGGGGGCCTCCGTTGGCCACTTCTGGCTAGTGCTAGAGCCGCAGAGCACAAAATTGGAACGTTTGGAAGTCGGTTCCGCTGAGGGACGTCACTCCAGTGGCTAAGCGGGAGGTGGAAACCTCACGGGACAATGTGGACTCAGGACCCTTGGGGTCAGAGAAAGACCGGGGGTGCCTGAGTGCAGCAGAACTCCCAGGTATCGGAGCGAGGAAGCCAGCTGCAGAGACGGAGCTGAGACGCAGGCTCTCAGCTCGGGGTGGCCATAAATTGTGATCCATGGCCCAGTCGGGCCACTGCTCCTCCAGCAGGGACCCAACAAGCAGCAGAGCCGGGGAGACTCCCCTTCCTCCCCAGGAGGAGCGGCGAGGGAGTGCACCGCAGGGATCTGCTGGGTTTGGAGACTCCACACGGGGTCGGGTGCCAGAGACAGAAATGCTCAGTCACAGGCCGGGGGAGGACGGAGTGGGGCCGGAGACCAGGGAGACAGGAGTGACTGACTGCTTTTCTCTGGGGGCACACTGAGGAGCAGGGCCCCGAGTTCTCAGCTCCTCTGGGCAGAGAGTGGGAGGCCACCATTTTCACCCTGGTCCTCCAAAGCTGTACCAAGAGCTTGCAGGGAACAAAAGCTCCTGAGAGAAAACCTGAGCAGCTTGCTGAGCCCTGACCAACAGGGGTGGGGCAATTCCGCCTCGGCAAAGACATTTGGGAACCACGGCAACAGGCGCCTCCCCCAGAAGATCAGCACGAACAGCCAGCAAGCCAAGACCAAGTTTACTAATCAAGGAGAACGGGAGAACTCCAGAGCTAGAGGAATACTGCACATAGAATTCATGGCTTTTTTACAATGATTCATTAGTTTTTCAAAGTTAATTTTTTTAACTGTTTTTTCTGGTTTTTTTTGAATTTTTCTGTTTCCCTATTTCAAACAACATCTTATCAATCCCTTTTTTAAAAAAACATTTTTTATTTTTCATATTTAGAGTCATATTTTATCCCTTCATAGTAGTTACCTTTATTCTTGGCATAATATATAAGTTCTTCTCCCTTTAAAAATCTGAGACACAGGGCGCCTGGGTGGCTCAGTTGGTTAAGCGACTGCCTTCGGCTCAGGTCATGATCCTGGAGTCCCGGGATCGAGTCCCACATCGGGCTCCCTGCTCAGCAGGGAGTCTGCTTCTCCCTCTGATCCTCCCCCCTCTCATGTGCTCTCTCTATCTCATTCTCTCTCTCAAATAAATAAATAAATAAAATATTTAAAAAAAAAAAAAAAATCTGAGACACAGTTTCTTCTAACAGATCAAAATATACTCTAAATAACTAGTGTATGGCTTTGTTCTAGTCTCCTGCCTGATCACAGTCTCTCCCTTTTACTTTTCTTTTCTTTTTTTTTAAAATCTTCTTCTTTTTTCTTTCAAACAACTTCTTGCCTTATCAATTCCGTTTATAAAACCTTTTATAATTTTCATCTTTACACTCATCTTCCATCCCTTCATTGTATCAACCCTTATTGTGTACATATATAACTCTTTATTCCTTTAAAATTTTAGGAGGCACTTTCTTCTAACAGACGAAAATACACCCAAAATCTAGTGTGTGGCACTGATCTATACACTGGCCTGATCATATTTGATCATATTCTGTTTTTTTTGTTTTGTTCTGTTTTTATTTGTTTTTATCTTTTTCTGTTTTTTCCTCTTTCTTTTTTCTTTCTTTCCCTTTCTTTTCCCCTGGTTTCAGGTCTCTTCTGATTTGTATAGAGTATATTTGCTGGGGACGCTGTTAACCTGTTAGCATTTTGTTCTCTCAATCATCTATTCTCCTCTGGACAAAATGACAAGACGAAAAAAATCACCTCAGCAAAAAGAACAAGAGGTAGTACCGTCAGCCAGGGACCTACTCAATACGGACATTAGTACGATGTTGGACCTAGAGTTCAGAATCATGACTTTAAAGATACTAGCTGGGCTTGAAAAAAGCGTGGAAGTTATTACAGGAACCCTTTCTGAAGAAATAAGAGAACTAAAATCTAACCAAGTCGAAATCAAAAAGGCTATTATTTGAGGTGCAATAAAAAATGGGGGCACTAACTGCTAGGATAAATGAGGGAGAAGAGAGAATCACAGATATAGAAGACCAAATGATGGAAAATAAAGAGGCTGAGAAAAAGAGAGAGAAACAACTACAGGATCACAAAGGCAGAATTCGAGAGATAAGCGATACGATAAGATGAAACAACATTAGAATAATTGGGATCCCAGAAGAAGAAGAAAGAGAGAGAGGGGCAGAAGGTATAATGGAGCAAATTATAGCAGAGAACTTCCCTAATGTGGGGAGGGAACACGCATCAAAATCCAGGAGGCACAGAGAACCCCTCTCAAATTCAATAAAAATAGGTCAACACCCCGACATCTAATAGTAAAACTTACAAGTCTCAGAGACAAAGAGAAAATCCTGAAAGCAGCTCGGGAGAAGAGATATGTAACCTACAATGGTAGAAACCTTAGATTGGCAACAGACCTATCCACAGAGACCTGACAGGCCAGAAAGGACTGGCATGATACATTCAGAGCATTAAACGAGAAAAATATGCAGCCAAGAATACTATATCCAGCTAGGCTCTCATTGAAAATTGAAGGAGACATGAAAAGCTTCCATGACAAATAAAAACTAAAGGAATTTGCAAACACAAAACCAGCCCTAAAAGAAATACTGAAAGGGGTCCTCTAAACAAAGAGAGAGCCTAAAAGCAGCATAGATCAGAAAGGAAAACACAATATACAGTCACAGTCACTTACAGGCAATACAAGCACTAAATTCCTATCTTTCAATAGTTACCCTGAATGTAAATGGGCTCAATGCCCCAATCAAAAGACACAGGCTATCAGATTGGATTAAAAAACAAGACCCGTCAATATGCTGTCTGCAAGAGACTCATTTTAGACCCAAAGACACCCCCACATTGAAAGTGAGGGGGTGGAAAACCATTTACCATGCTAATGGACACGAAAAGAAAGCTGGGGTGGCAATTCTTATATCAGACAAATTAGATTTCAAAACAAAGACTGTAATAAGAGATGAAGAAGGACATTATATCTTACTTAAAGGGTCTACCCAACAAGAAGATCTAAGAATTGTAAATACCTATGCCCCTAATATGGGAGCAGCCAATTATATAAGGCAATTAATAACAAAAGCAAAGAAATACATTGACAACAATACAGTAATAGTCGGGGCCTTTAACACCCCCCTGACTGAAATGGACAGATCATCCAGGCAAAAGATCAACAAGGAAATAAAGACTTTAAATGAAACACTGGACCAAACGGACTTCACAGACATATTCAGAACGTTCCATCCCAAAGCAACAGAATACATGTTCTTCTCTAGTGCCCATGGAACATTCTCCAGAATTGATCACATCCTAGGTCACAAATCAGGTCTCAGACGATGGGGGATAGCTCAGTAGTAGAGCATTTGACTGCAGGTCTCAACCGATACCAAAAGATTGGGATTATTCCCTGCATATTTTCAGACCACAATGCTTTGAAACTAGAATTCAATCACAAGAGGAAAGTCGGAAAGAACTCAAATACATGGAGGCTAAACAGCATCCTAATAAAGAATAAATGGGTCAACCAGGAAAGTAAAGAAGAATTAAAAAAATTCATGGAAACCAATGAAAATGAAAACACAATGTTCAAAATCTTTGGGATAAAGCAAAGGCAGTCCTGAGAGGAAAGTATATAGCAATACAAGCCTTTCTCAAGAAACAAGAAAGGTCTCAAATACACAACCTAACCCTACACCTAAAGGAGCTGGAGAAAAAAATGGCAAATAAAGCCTAAACCCAGCAGGAGAAGGGAAATAATAAAGATCAGAGGAGAAATCAATGAAATAGAAGCCAAAAGAACAGTAGAACAGATCAACGAAACTAGGAGCTGGTTCTTTGAAAGAATTAACAAGATTGATAAACCCCTGGCCAGACTTATCAAAAAGAAAAGAGAAATGACCCAAATCAACAAAATCATGAATGAAAGAGGGGAGATCACAACCAACACCAAAGAAATACAAACAATTCTAAGAACACATCATGAGCAACTATATGCCAGCAAATTAGATAATCTGGAGAAATGGGTGCATTCCTACAGACGGATCAACTACCAAAACTAAACCAGGAAGAAATAGAAAACCTGAACAGACCTATAACCACTAAGGAAATTGAAGCAGTCATCAAAAATCTCCAACAAACAAAAGCCCAGGGGCAGATGGCTTCCCAGGGGAATTCTATCAAACATTTAAAGAAGAATTAATACCTATTCTCCTGAAACTGTTCGAAAAAATAGAAATAGAAGGAAAACTTCCAAACTCATTTTATGAGGCCAGCATTCCCTTGATCCCAAAACCAGACAAAGACCCCATCAAAAAGGAGAATTACAGACCAATATCCTTGAGGAACATGGATGCAAAAACTCTCACCAAAATACTAGCCAATAGGATCCAACAGTACATTAAAAGGATTATTCACCACGACCAAGTGGGATTTATCCCTGGGCTGCAAGGTTGGTTCAACATCTGCAAATCAATCAACGTGATACAATACATTAACAAAAGAAAGAACAAGAACTATATGATCCTCTCAATAGATGCAGAAAAAGCATTTGACAAAGTACAGCATTCTTTTCTTGATCAAAACTCTTCAGAGTATAGGGATAGAGGGTACATACCTCAACATCATAAAAGCCATCTATGAAAAACTTACAGCGAATATCATTCTCAATGGGGATAAGCTGAGAGCTTTTCCGCGAAGGTCAGGAACGCGGCAGGGATGTCCACTCTCACCACTGCTATTCAACATAGTATTAGAAGTCCTAGCCACAGCAATCAGACAACAAAAAGAAATCAAAGGCATCCAAATCGGCAAAGAAGAAGTCAAACTCTCACTCTTTGCAGATGATATGATACTGTATGTGGAAAACCCAAAAGACTCCACCCCAAAACTGCTAGAACTCATACAGGAATTCAGTCAAGTAGCAGGATATAAAATCAATGCAGAGAAATCAGTGGCATTCCTATACACCAACAAGACAGAAGAGAGACAAATAAAGGAGTCGATTCCATTTACAATTGCACCCAAAACCATGAGATACCTAGGAATATATTTAACCAAAGAGGCAAAGGATCTGTACTCAGAATACTATAAAATACTCATGAAAGAAATTGAAGAAGACACAAAGAAATGGAAAAACGTTCCATGCTCATGGATTGGAAGAACAAACATTGTGAAGATGTCAATGCTACCTAGAGCAATCTACACATTCAATGCAATCCCCATCAAAATACCATCCACTTTTTCAAAGAAATGGAACAAATAATCCTAAAATTTGTATGGAACCCAAAGAGATCCCGAATAGCCAGAGGAATACTGAAAAAGAAAAGCAAAGCTGGCAGCATCACAATTCTGGACTTCCAGCTCTATTACAAAGCCGTTATCATCAAGACAGTATGGTACTGGCACAAAAACAGAAACATAGATCAATGAAACAGAATCGAGAGCCCAGAAATGGACCCTCAACTCTATGGTCAACTAATCTTTGACAAAACAGGAAAGAATGTCCAGTGGAATAAAGACAGTCTCTTCCACAAATGGTGTTGGGAAAATTGGACAGCCACATGCAGAAGAATGAAACTGGACCATTTCCTTATACCACACACAAAAATAGACTCCAAATGGTTTAAAGACCTAAACGTGAGACAGGAGGCAATCAAAATCCTAAAGGAGAACACAGGTAGCAACCTCTTTGACCTCAGCCGCAGCAACTTCTTCCTAGAAACATCGCCAAAGACAAGGGAAGCAAGGGCAAAAATGAACTATTGGGATTTCATCAAGATAAAAAGCTTTTGCACAGCAAAAGAAACAGTCCACAAAACCAAAAGACAACAGACAGAATGGGAGAAAATATTTGCAAATGACATATCAGATAAAGGGCTAGTATCCAAAATCTATAAAGAACTTAACAAACTCAACACCCAAAGAACAAATAATCCAATCAAGAAATGGGCAGAAGACATAAACAGACATTTTTCCAAAGAAGACATCCAAATGGCCAACAGACACATGAAAAAGTGCTCAACATCGCTCGTCATCAGGGAAATCCAAATCAAAACCTCAATAAGATACCACCTCACACCAGTCAGAATGGCTAGAATTAACAAGTCAGGAAACGACAGATGTTGTAGGGGATGAGGAGAAAGGGGACCCTCCTACACTGTTGGTGGGAATGCAAGCTGGTGCAACCACTCTGGAAAACAGTATGGAGGTTCCTCAAACAGTTGAAAATAGAGCTACCATACCATCCAGCAATCGCACTACTGGGTATTTACCCCAAAGATACAAATGTAGGGATCCGAAGGGGTACATGCACCCCAATGTTTATAGCAGCAATATCCACAATAGCCAAACTGTGGAAAGAGCCAAGATGTCCATTGACAGATGAATGGATAAAGAAGAAGTGGTATATATATACAATGGAATATTATGCAGCCATAAAAAAGAATGAGATCTTGCCATTTGCAACGACATGGATGGAACTGGAGGGTGTTATGCTGAGTGAAATAAGTCAATCAGAGAAAGACATGTATCATATGACCTCGCTGATAGGAGGAATTTTTAACGTCAGGAAACAAACTGAGGGTTGCTCGAGTGGTGGGTGGTGGGACGGATGGGGTGCCTGGGTGATAGACATTGGGGAGGGTATGGCTATGGTGAGCGCTGTGAATTGTGCAAGACTGTTGAATCACAGATCTATACCTTGAAGCAAATAATGCAATATATGTTAAGAAAAAAAAAGAAGAAGATAGCAGGAGGGGAAGAATGAAGGGGAGTAA